>NW_026867076.1:0-184353 GCF_026571515.1 Ruditapes philippinarum
AAGAAAAAATTTTAAATCATTCCTTGGTGGATTAAACCGATTCAGTGTGCAAAACTCAAACGCAATTACACACATTAATTGTTAAACAAATCATTCCCAACAAAGAGTAAAATGTTTTTGTACATACATATTAAAAGGAAAACCCGACACAGTAGAAAAGGAATAACTATAAGCAACTGACAAAACAAAAATAGATAATAAGTAAATAAAACTGCCAATTAAATTGGTATGTCTGATCCAATAAAATAATGGTATGTTCGGTCTTAACCTCTTTTAAGCCGTTTACATTTTTCAACCGGCTCATTACCAGGGCGGAAGCCCTTAGACCCTTTAACGCACATGTCCATACGTCGCCGCATCCGTGCCTTTTAGGTTTCTCTTAAGTTAGGAATATTCATTCCATATTTCAATAGTATAATAAAAAAATATTATAAAAAAAGCATTAACGTAATTTATGATAGCATAACAACATTTTCAACTTAAACATGTTAGGCATCATACAAGGGTCAAGCGTATGAATCATAAGTAAAACAATCATCGAATAGAAGGAAGAAAATATGTCGTGTTAAACTACCTTCAAGGATTGGGATTAAATCTTGATCGATTTACGTGGCAACTCAACATGCAAACTTATTTTCAATGACCATATCCAAAGACTTTTATTTAAAATAAACTTTATTCAATCATTTTGATACTTTCTTTCTTTCTTGGAATTATTTTCTATAAACACAATTTTGAGATATGTTTTGCCTTGTCTCGTACATAAATAGATAATAACATGTCATCTGTGTCTATAAAAGTGTCAAGTAATTATTCTATGATGGTCAATTTAGAATTAAAAAAAAACATCACCAGACTAAGATATGGTGATGCAATGCAACTAATTGCAGTGTTAGAATAAATATCTGTCGATATAGATATCCACACCTCATAAAAATAACTTATTTTGAATATAAAGTAGACATAATATTTAAAGCCTGCCTCATCCCTTCTTCAACAGACATTTACTTGAATTGCCGCGCAGCTATATACGTTCTAATTGCTTAAGTATTAAGCATGTCTAAAGTTCCGCAATGTCCGATGAATATTAAAAAATAGATGTATTGACGCAAAAAAAAAGTATTTAAAATCATTCTTATTTACAACTTAAACCAATATTTGAATTGAAATAGTTAATGCATCATTCAGTAGTTGGTAGTTATAGTTTATAATTTGAAACATAACAAGACATTGGCGATATTTTATCTGTACAGGCATGTTTGACATACTATTATTGACCGGGACATGGTTAAACTACATCTTTAATATGTATCTGTTTATGACATTTTATTTCGTTTCAGTCTACAGCCGTTAGCATGATAGTTCATTAAAAGGACAACACCAATATTTTAATAATCCACTTCACCTGTTTGTGATATTATTTCCGTTGGCAATTAGACTAAAGGTTCTAACGATGATTGATGATTACAAATATATATATACGAGCTATATATACACAGATTGTTTTGTTTTGACCGTCTACAAACATTTATGTAATTATAGTAGATATAATGCTTAGATCCTGTCCTACCCTTAGTGGAACAATTTACCTACCTTTTATCACTAAAGTAGAACCACTCTAGACAATGAAACACACACATTGCAAGCATTGAAAATAACGGACTGGTATAGTAGAATCCGTTTGTCTTGACAAATTAGTGTTTGTGTGTAAATTCAAGAAAGAAATGAGACAAATGTTATAAAAGTTTTACAACTGGAATCTTACAAGTCGCATAGCATGTCAATATTAATGAAAATGTTCAGAAACGGTTTAAATAGGATTGTTAAGGGGATAATTGAATTAATTAAGGTACAATCAACAGCCTATAGCTACGACAGTTTAACCTTAATGTGTGGTCGTATTTATATTCCCGATGTGTCTTACTTTTTCATATGCATATAAAAATCCATTAAGAGGAGAAATTTTTTATAAGACTTAGTCTTCCGAGATAATATTTTACTTGACTATAAAAAGGATAGATTTTTATTGTAAATTCATATATTTATATGTATATATTCGGAAAATAAATGTACTTATAGTCATCCAACCTTAACCGTATCATTTAAATGGTGTATTTTAGAATTTAGTTATTTTCGAATATGAGTAAGTAAGGCGTTGTCCTAATGATTTCCATAGAATTAATTCATTAAGTATACATCATTTACATCAACTGATAAATAAAGAGAAGCTTCGGAGCGGACACATGGATATAACAGCTGCATCATTTATTTTGTCTCTGTTTCATTTTCCACAAATCTAATAAAAAAAACAATATATCAAATGAGATTTAATAAATCAACTATATCGTATTTCAGTTAAAGTAGGGTAAAATCATAGATTGCAATTTTCATTCAGTCAATCAATAACAGTGTTATGTGTTTTGCTGTCTAACACAAATCTTGTTCTGGGTCGATTTAAATGCATAATGTATATGGTAAGTAATATTAGATGGACATTGTATATCTTTAGGTTAATTATTAAAGAAATAGTTCTATATGAAATAATATGTTCTATAGAAGTTTGTGAGTTTAAATTTATACTGAATTATCTGAAAACCCATGAACAAATGAGTGAAAGAAATATAGGACAAATGAGTTACGAAAAGAAAACAAACAAAACAATAAAATACCACTGAAGAGTCAACTGGATACAGATATATTTTAATGGTGATTGACAGAGAGGGTGACAGATCTATTTTTTCTTAGTATCTTCTTCATTATTTTGGTTGATATTGCATTTTTTTAAATATTTGAACTTTTTGTACTGTTTGCTTTCTTTTTTGGCAGGTGAAACTATTTCCCTGCCAAACTTAATGAATGTTTTAGTTACTATAAACTATGGAGTCTCATAGTGATTTATCGGAATACACTACATAATGACTCAACACAACAAACTTTTATTTTCATTGTTCTTTTTTTAAATAATATGATCCGGTTTTCTTGAACTACCATCAACATATAAGTATTTATTTTGGTGAAAATGTATGTGAGATAGCACTAATTTACATATAATCGTTTGATAGCATCATCAAAAATAACACAAACTATTTCCCCAAAATAGATAAGCAGGAATCTATAAAGAAAGCTGGAGTCTAATCAACGCAAAATTTGCATTGACATTAGCAATGAAAATTAAAACAAGTAACGGTTCATAAACTAAGGACGTCATTAGAGGTGAGTATTATTTTGGTTATGTGTTTTCTCTTTTCATTATAACTATGTATTTCATTAAAATTGCACAATGATTTTATGTTAACTTCTGACAGTATAGTCGGAAAATAATACCATGATTTAGGTAATTTCTTTTGACAGAATACATTATCATTTTATCAGAAGCATTGCAACTTCATTAAATTGAGGCAAGAGTATTGTATGTATCTTTCAGAAACAGCTAAGATTAATAGTGTCATTTGTTCTAGGATACCCCAAAAATTGTTTTGAAGTTTCTCTCCACTGATTACTCTTTCTTTTATTAATTTACTACTTTGTTTTGTAGTTGAATAATGCTATGTGTCAATATGTGTCTATTCACTTACCGTTGTGTCAGTGACTTTGATTACATATAATTATCTTCAATCAAGCCTAATTAGCGTGTTTCCTATTTTTAAATTTACATTTAGGACATTTTAACTATAACTGACCTAATTAATATTAAGAATCTTAAACATTTAATTCAATGATGTGATACGTTCCACAACTCTATCAATTTTAACTACAACTGACCTAATTAATATTAAGAATCTTAAACATTTAATTCTATGATGTGATTCAAAACAACTCTTGAAATAATACACACATATAGACAACATTTTAAACATTAATAGACAAAACATATACATATATACACTCTTTTATGTTTAACAATATGAACAGAATAAAGCTTAAGACTTGAATACAAGAAAATAATACATGTAAAATGCGGTGTATGGATCAGTAAAAGCACAGCAAAAAACTAATTACTTCTCATTTACTTTGCTGTTATCCATCTTTATAAATAAACCATTGATCTTTTTCTTAATTTTGTTTGATTTGTGTTTACTCATTAATTCATAGCAGTTTGCGTAATGTTTCAAAAACAAAGTAAGTCTTTTTATACATTTAATCAAAGATCTGCTTCAAAACAATGTTGTTGGTAATTAACAAGGCATTACTCTTTTCAATCAAGTTAGTGATGAATACGAGTAGTGATCAAATTTGATAAACTTCTTTCAATCTTTTTTTATCTAGCTTTAACATTATATAGATAGATAATGGCGGAAAAATAAAGCTAACAAAAATATGTAGGCAGTCAACTTCTGCGCTTAAAAAATACCGCAAGAAGTTTTGAATACTGAAATATGGTGTTTTTTCTTTCATTAAGCATTTTTATTTGGTGCTAAGCTATTCCTTTTGAATCCATCGCGCATCATTTATAAAATATATATGATATCAACAACGCAAATTTTGAAAATGAAAATATATTTAAAGTTATAATATATTTCAAGATATGATTTATGTAAAGAAATACAATTAATGATGAATTCAATGATACAATTTTCAAGGTAAGCAGCATATTTTAGTTTTGTTTAAAGCATTATTTGCTAGCACATAAAAAATTCAATTCAATAAGTGAAGGCTAGATTTAGGTATATTAGGTATATTTCAATTGCCATTATTTAATTTCACACACAAGTCTTACTTGAGATATAAAATGTAATGAAGGGATTCAAACATTTCTAGGTGAAGACGATTTGCAATTAAACTTGTTGATAATGTCAAGTTATTTCATTCAATATATAATAATTCAAATATATTCCCCCAACCCCCGAGAATATTTACAATGTTCGAAGTTAGATTGTAATGATATATCATAATGGTATAACGGTTTGGCATCATGAACAATTCACAAAATTCATAGTAAAAAAAGCAAGCACACAGTGTACTTCAACTCATTCGTGAAATAGTAAGTAAACACAAATTTTGCTTAATAATATGCCAACCTTTAATTACTGTGAGTCGTGATTTTTCTGGAGCTTGAAGTCAGTTTGTAATATTATGTAAGTAACTGCATGGGCTTTATATTTTCACAACATAAATTGTAAAATCAATTAGAAACAGGTATTTTTCATGAACGAAATACGGTTAAAATGGATATAACAAGAAGCAAATATCATTGTTTGTAGATCAAGATCTTATGAAACAGGGGAGGTTTTACACATATGTAAATTGACTGCGACGGAATGGTCAGCTGTATACTACATAGCTTTAGAAAAGCCGAAATATTATAAAAAACTATCTAGACGAATGTCTATTTAGATCCGCGCAGCTGTCAAAATTACAGGAGAAGCTTACCGACATGTCCGTACTAGTGGTACTCGTTTTATACTGTTACAGGACGAAAACTCTTAAGTCAATGTCTTATTGTGCCAGTATTACGACACCATATGTCTTTTTCGGCTACTTAAAAAGATTTATACATTTAAATTTCTTCAAAGAAAGCTTGTTGCCTAACTACTAAAAAAAAAACAATGGATAGATTGAAAAAAAATTAGTTGTTTTATTCTATGCAAAATCTCTTACACCTTTGCGTTTTGATAAAATGCAAAACAATACCCCTTTAGGTGAACGCATGATTTAAGTTAAGCCTGTTTCCACTATATAAAGTTCCGGTAAACTACCCTCATTACATGAAATCAGATAGTTGCACATTCTTTTATTTTTGTTTACTGAGATAAAAAGTTTGTCTTTCCATTAAAAGGAAAATGGTAAATAAATCAGTTTACATATTTATTATCATAAAAATATTATATTGACTAACGAGACTAGCGTTGTTTTTACGCAGTTTGTTTTATTTATCCGAACATGTTTCATTATCAATTATTGGCCAAGTTATCACTAATATAGTCAATCTTTCCTTATTTTAAAGCCCATTTCGCTAAACCGACAATGCATAAATGGTCAATATGTCACTTAATATATGGAACTTAAACAGAAATATAATTATTTCTATGAAACACGTGAAGAAATTAAGCAACATAACTTGTCGTGTTATTTCATTCAATATCTTATATATCGTTTTAACCTCCCGAGAAAGTCGACGATATTTAAATTATTATGATAGTATAATTGTTAGGCACCTTGGGAATTTCCGAACGTTCGGGAAAAGGAAATTGCACAAATAAACATAATGCAAGTCATCTGTCCTGCATGTAAGATATATTGTTTCATTTAAATAATGATACACGGAATGGATATGCTTGATCAAGGTCTGAAGCAATCTTTTGATTTAATGTAAAACCAATTTTGAATCAAGCTGCGATTAATAAAATGCTCTGTAAGTACAATGTGTATGAAATTGTACTTTAATTTCGAATTAACTAGGGAAATAGCGATGACCGTACTCAACGAAATTTAAAAAATTGAAAACAAAAGATATTTTAGCGTGTAACAGATTGCAAAATATTGTTTAAAGCTAATATAATTGTTTGAAGAAGATTGGTTTTCCTTTAAATTTATCATTACAGAGTTTGGGGCAGGCCCCACCCCTCGGGAGATTTTGGGCCACTGTTTGAGAGTTTTAAGAAAATCACCCCATTTTGGATTTTATTTTTTTTAAAAAATTTAATTTTTCTTGTTTATTTTTTTTTTGTTACATTTTAGTATTCATTAAAATCAAATTTTTTCCCCAAAAAAATTTAAAACTTCTTGAATACATTTAGCCGGGACAAGAACGACCTTTTTTCTATTTCTGTCAAAAATTAAACTACACAAAAACAACAACAATAGGAAAAATTGGAACCGATATAAAAAATTTTAATTTCAGCATTTACAGTATGCGGGAAAAATCCCATTATAAAATTTCCCTTTCTTTATTTAAAAAAAGGAATTTATCACATTTTTCTTTGACTGAATTCCCTTTAAAGGGATGTTATGAAAAATTCGATCCACATTTTTACCCCGGGGGAAAATCGTGGGGGGAAAAATAGAGTGTAGGCATCTCTTAGCTGCAGCAGGTGAGATGGTTTATAACAACCGGAGTCAGCCAAAATCATTTTTTTCTGTTTGATCTAAATTGTGTTGGTGCGCCGTAAAACCAAACAAACAAAATAATTACAACGTGATATCAGTGCAAAATCATCATTACTTCGAGGAAATAACATGAAGTAAAGTACGTTCACATTTAACTGGCCTCTTGAACAAATATTTCACAATATGTCATTTGTATTTGTCATGTCATATGTGATTATTGTAAGTATTTAATCCGTTAAATACAAGAAATAGTGTGGGCCTATATTGATAATTTGTTATCTTATTGTCCTTTAAAATAGTAACAAAATCTAAATCTTAGAACATTCATTTACTGAAATAAAGTAAAAAATCGTCTAGCGATCTAATCCAAAATTGAACATCAATTTATTCTTATAAAAAATTTTTAAAAGGGCCCCTTCCCAATTCCGGATATATTGGGCCCCTCGTTTTTTTTTTTCCCTACCTGTACCATTTTTAACGTTCTTGGTTGCGGGGATCCAAAATAAAATAAACAAACTAATTTTCCAGAAAATACGGGGTGTTTATAAAAAACGCCCCTCAATGCTTGATAAAAGAAATTTTGGGTTTTTTTCGGGTTTATTTTAGGTAAATGAAACTCAAAAATCTTTTTTTAATAGGATTTTGAAAGGGGTTTAAATGGTTTGTTTGACCCAACCCTTTTAAGTTCTTTTTCCCGGGGAAACCCAAAAAATATTAAAACCCAAAAAGGGACAAATTTTAACAAACTTTGGGTTTCCCTACTAAGTAAAATGATTTTGAATTTCCCTTCGGACCGTTTTATAGAAATATACGTGAGTACTTCACACAGAGAACATAAAACCTTCTAAAACTTTCCAATTCAATTTTGTGGAAGGTTTGCACAAAATCAGCAGTATAAGAAATGAGTTTTTTTATTACGGAAATGATGAAGCGATTAGACGAAAGTGAAATACCTTTTAAAAGGTAATAATAAACATCTTTTATGAAATAAGCTGTCTTTTTTAGATACATTTCATCGAATAATTGATCTTAATGCAAAAATATACACCAAAGAGACAGTTTAAAGAAAATACAATAGGCATATACATGTATATGATTTAAGAACGTATACGTTAAAGAACACTTATTTGAAATATTAACTAACTGACGAAAACAGACATTTATCCCAAATCTACTGTCATAAAAAAGTGTTTAAAATTTTGTTCTTATCGTAAGATAAATGTTTACTTCTTGTTGATATGTCTGTGAAAATGCGCACCCATTGCAATACATTCATGAAAACAGTTTGTCCTTGCTATGATTATGATATTTTCATTTTTACTCTCATGATACTGTTTGAATTGATAAAAAAATTAAATAAACTTGTTTAAGTAAAAAAGTCATAATGTGTCTATATTGTATGTTTTCAAGATTATGACGACCATTTCACTGATTGAACATTTTGTTGGTTTATATTCTAACATTGGTGAAGAAAATTTACCAATATGGTAAATATTCAAACAAGTATATTCCAAACATATGGATATTGGGATATTTTAGAATTAATATAAGACTTGCAGGATAACCATCTTTTTCTATTAATTAATAAATAATACGTAAATAAAAGTTTGTAGAGTTTTGTTAGTCTTCCTTATTTAATATATTAATTGTTAATATATTTAAACAGAAAATATTAGAAATTCCTATTTATACCTGTTTCAATCTTATATGTGTTTGAACACTCAAAATAAATATATCGGGACATTTTTATTTTAACACAGTCCTATTTATGTAGACAAACTTTGGGTTCGCTTAAAGATCCTGTGTTTTGAAACCAAGGATGTGTGATTTTTTTTATATGTATATAACTATTCTTCTAAATCATTTGCCAAACATTAAATAATATTTTAAATATGTACTGCAAATGGTTTATCTCACTATAAGTAGTCATTAAAATATATGTATTAATTTCTATTTGATACATTTGGCTTACACATAGTCGAAAATAAATTACAAATTATCTCCCTTTATGTCCATGTAATGTAAGTTTACTGAGGGACACCTGATGTATTCCTCCCAAGTAAAGCTGGTACGTCGCCGTATAACCTCGAAGATAAACTCCAACAAAAGACTTAATTTATATTTATTGTCTACAAAGTCTTTAATTGACTGTGTACCAATCTATACATACGTGTACTTGTTTGTTTATAATTGTTTCGATTCTTCTCTATCCTTAATAAAACTACACTAAAACTGAGTTTCCAAGTAAAACCAATCCTTTTTATAACTTTACTTTCCAATCGCTCTTTTGATCAAATACAGACAATTCGGACAATTTGTCAGCATTAAAATAGCGTAAATAATGAAATGGCATAGTGAAATTCGTAGGTGAAAATTAGGTACGTCTGTATAATTTAGATATAAAAATAAACAAAATGTGATAACAGGTTTACAACTGTATCCATACAAATCGAGTAACACATCAATATAACTGTTTATTTCAAACTTCAGTCCACTATCTATAGCTGTGGTAAAGAAGAAATAAACCTCGGATCATTAAAAGTATGCTTTATAAATTGTCACTTTCGCATAGGCACTTTTGCGTTCGGTTGTAATTTGTTATAGAATGGTTTGATCATTCATATACAATTGATTAATATGCTACGGAGTGGAAACACAGTTATATCAGCCAGGTCATTTAGTTCCTCTTTGATTTATTATTTTCCACAAATCAAATCAAACCAGCAATATATCAAAAGAGAGGTAATGAAACAACTATCATAGAATTTCGATTAACGTTAGCTTAATAAGATTGATTTGCTTCTCTGGGAGTTGTCATTCCGTTCAATAACAAAATTTTGCTTATACTCTAATATTCATTATGTTCTAAACCAATTAAAGTATAAAAGCCTCGTAATGTTTGATTGGCACTGAATGAATGTATATTACTTAAGTATTGTAGGAGATAATTCTATATCAATTAATTATTTCTACATCAAAAATAAAATCTTTATAAATCGCACATTTATAATTCAATTGTTAAAGAATTCATATTCTTTAGTTATGTTTATCTTTATTAATTATTCGATGTCTTACTGTCTAATGTTGGGATTTGTTATTGACTGCAAACTTCAGCAAAAAGGCCTATGTTTTTTAACAGGTGAATGATGAGTAAAATAATTATGTTAGGAAGTGCATGCAAGTAAAAAAAATTAGAAATAGTTATCAAAATTACCAACATTAGTTCATGTAATAGAAGTCGTACCAGCAAATGGGCGAAGAAATGTTATTTACAAAAGATAAAATGTGTGATGTATATCCAGTCTTAATTGTAATGAAATGGGAATTTGGTTATCAATGTAAGTAATTATTGTCTGTCTTTGTTTTAAATTCTTTACAAGAAAACGCTTTTCTGTTCACTATCAGATTTTTTCACTAGCAGCTTAAACTTTACTTTTTATATCACTGAATGTATCTTTCGGCAAAAATGAAAACCGAAACTTATAAATGACATTATGTTCTATGCTTGATATGTTGTTGTTTTTGTAAGTTTGCTTATGACAGTATTTGATTATACTTATATTCATAACTGTTCTTTTGTAAGGTAACAAGAATTGTGTTTTTGGTTAAACAGTGCCACTAGGCTTATGTGATTACGGTATATACATTTTTATCATATTTACTTTCTGTAAGGAAAAATAAAAAGTATCTGAATATGAAACTTGTATCTTATTTAATAGGATACCGTTCCATAAAACTTTAACTTTAATTTAATTTTATTTAATTTCGTCATTGCAAAATAATGAACGAAATAACGTGTTTTGGAAATACAATGCCGTCTTATATCAGGGCATTCCTCTATTCATTATTTTGTGTGTATTCCAAGTTTATCATTATATTTTGATGAATAGGATTATCTCTTGAAATATAGATTATTTATTTCTTATTCATTTATCTAACAAATACGGAAATGGATAAATCTATAATTCACTTCATCAACACTTTCGTACCAAATATGTATCCCTTTAATTTTTGTGATATTTATATCCCTAATTAAAAAAGAAGAGTTCAAACACTTTTGTGTCTTTTTTCACAATTAGAATAAAATTATTGAAAATACGGAGTGAGCAAATTATCTGGAATTTTGCACACACATTTCTGTTCTACACTTATCTGAAATTAAAGATTGATTTTGAAAAAAAAATCTTCTAATAAAATTATGTTAAAAGGTCAGTTGAGTTGAGTTTAATAAAATTACTACAAAATGGTTTTGTTTTCTGTATTGTCTGAAAAATAATAATAATTGCCGAAACTGTAAATATACAATTATTTCGTCCTTTGTAAACACGATACCACATAATATCTCAAAGTGATCCCGGAAAAAGCTGATGAAGTTATTGAATTGTTAGAGCCATGCTATGTAAATCAATAATGATAATAAGATGGTGTCTGAAGAAAGTGAACAGTACAGTACAACAGTCTTGATTTCGTTTTCATAAACAACCAGTTACAACAATCAAAGATTCATATCATTAACAACGATCAAGGATAATAAATATGTACCTTAGGCTTACATTTTAGAACATCGCTTGCTTGAACATGTTAATTAATGTTTTTTAATTCCAACTAATTCGCCAATTCCTTAATGAATGTTTTAAATATCACCACACCATAACAGTCGTTATGCTATAAATCACTCGAACCATCAATCGCCTCAATTATTTCATTTATTGAATGGAATCTCACTGCATTAATTTAGTCAATGTCGACTTTTTTCTTGTCACTTGATAGCGTGAATACGAAAAAGAGGTGGGCTTCATTTCTCTTGTCCTAGTTATCTTACAAAGTGCAAGCATCTATTAAGGTACTGACCATGATGCATCTTATGATATTAAATGAAGCAGTTGTAATAATGTTCGTGAGGATGGACTATTCATGTAGCTTCAATTCCCCCGTGTTTTGGCTTTCTTTAGGGATTTTTTTTTTATTTTCCCTGTTTTATTGTCATATCTGTATTTGTGCCGCATGCTTTTTCAATTGTTTTTGACGTCTTATTTGTGATATACAATACCCTTTCAAAATCCCATGTTATTTAGTTCCACTCATAGTTTTCTAGTTTTGGGCACACGCATTATTTTACTTGGGCTGTTTATAAATTTAAAATTTCTCCAGTTAAACAATAGATTCAATCAAACCGAGCCTGCACCATTTCCATTATTGACGGTTTTTTAGCGCTTCTGTTTTTTTCTATTCTTTTCAATTAATTCAACATATTTTCAATAAGTTCCTATTTAATTTCGGAAAACAATCTTTAAACTTATTTTCAAATACACAAAAACTCCTTTTGCATATAAATGAAGAAGAACATATAATGTGTTTGACAAAATTAATATAAGATTAGAAACTTAGCTAAATTTCGTTTTAAATCCTTATTAAAAGGCTTACAATTAGTAACTCGTGGTCACGACATAGTATCACCTATAGAATACTTGTATGGTAAGTGGTTAAAAGTAAGAATAAGGACAATGGTTAACTTATTGCTTAAGTTGTACATTTGTAGTATAATAGTATGACACTTTGACTAATAGCTATGGTAAAAACCATTATTTGTAGTATAATAGTATGATACGTTAACTTATAGCTATAGTAAAAACCATTATAGTATAATACATTAGAAATAACATGTGTTTGAATATAGGAATACATTGTAAGCTTCAAAATAAATTACGGAGATACGTTGCTGAATAAATATAATTGATAATTACATAATAAATGTATCATTGATTGAATTAAGTTATAACGAATACCATATTTTCGTAACTTAATTTGTCGTTGTTGAATGTATGGATGGTACATAAATGTCAACAATCTCTAGTCAAAGGTCAAAGTATTCAGTTGTGTCTATTTAGGCAATTTTGAATTCTTATGTTCTTTATTATCATGCTTGAAGAATTTGTATTTACTAATAAAATGTATAATTCAATAAGTATCGTCTCCCCTGATATCATGATATTTTCGTTTTATTTGTGGTAATATTATATGGTGCTGGAAATGGGTGATACGTGTATTTATAAATGTCATTCATTTAATTTAACAAGTGATTCAAACATTAGAATGAAGTATGTGAAGACAGTACGCATCATTATTTTTTAATATCCAATATTTCAGTTTAATCTCCTGAGAAAAAAATGAGAATACTTAAAAGTTTTGTGTGTTTACCTGGAAATACCTGAAAATCTAATGTTGATGTTATGTTTCCCTTCTTATTCTTTCAAGAGGTATGACATACTTATTCACAGAAAATATTGAATCAGTACATAAAAGTAATTTACATTATGCGTTGCTGACACATAATAAATTACCACTTTGAACTGTTCGTAATTTATAGTGGAAATCATTATAATGTAAAATCACTGCTTACACCGTCATTTCTCTGCGAAAATGAGATAAATCAAAGCACGTTCTACTGGTCCAGTGAACAAATAACTCTACACTGAAGCGTTTGTTTTCTTGTTGCTGTCAGATAAGATTAACGTTTGAAATAGAAGATAATGTTTATGTGGTCCTGTATTGATTACACATGATACTTGTGAGAAAAGTGTTCCCAATCGAATATTATATAATACTGAAGTCACAAATGACAAACGGTCACAAATGACAAACGGCCACCGGGTGGCGTCTTTTTTCTAAAAAAAATCGTAATATCGGCCGATGTCCGTCCGGTCACGGCAGAAGCTGAAAATATTGGTCATCAGGCGGACGCGGTCGAGATTTTAGTACTACTTAAAAGCCTTAAGGTCAGTGTGTTAAAAAAGTTATCTGGGGGCAATCGCCCGGTCGCTGGGCTTTGTTTGGTTCTTACCATTTGCTTCAATTCCTTCGACACTATAACATAGTCGAAGTCTATGGTTTGTCCTAAATTATACAGTAAATTTACTGTCAGGTACGTACATATAATACCAGAACTGTTAAAATAAACAATTGCATGCATTGGAAGTAGTTCACATTTGTTTAAATGGCCAGTTATTTAATAGATACATTTTGATTTGAAAACGAATTTATGTAAACGGTTATGGGCATAATTTGTTATTTATGTCATTTTTTTTGCTACATAAACGAAATCATAAAAATATTACAAAGCGTTGTTACGGTTTTGCTAGTGGTACAGATAAAAGATATTTTATCACGTTTGTTATACAGAAAATGTTTAAACAATCAGGTTTTTAACATATTTTGAGAAATATATCGAAATATGTTTAAAGTCCCAACAGATATATATCTCAACATGTCTAAGTAGAAACAATATCCAATCAAACGGGAATACAATACGCTGTACCAGACTTGTGTTCTAAACTGCAGGGACCATCGTCTCTTTCTATGTCAAACCATTAAAAAGCATTCTGTACGGTTGGAGAGATTGTTTGGTGTTAAACGATGTTACACTTAATACATTAGTTTACCATTTCGTCATTTTTTTGCTAGGAAAATGTAAAAAGTGAAATTCGTTTTATTGGCAATTGAAATATTATTTGGTTGAAATATACAAATGTCTTTTGTATATAGAAGCCGACCATTTTAGAAGTATATCTTTTAATCTATGGTGAAATCATCGTGAGTAGAAAACAAAAATCCTTTACAACATGTTCATTACTTTGTTAAAAAAAATGATTCGGCATTGCTTTCAAAACGATGCTTACATGAAAAACAAAACCAAATAAACGTTTTTATCAATTAACGTTATACAATGTTGACAAATTATGATCGGATACTGCAGAAATGCTTGCAAGCCATGACTTCGAAACCTCTGGTCCCCTTTCAATATTACATTTCATGGAATGGCACGAATGTGTCACATTACAGGTTCCTTGATATCCGCAAAGTGAGCACATGTGGGGATATTTCAAAATTAAAATTTTACAAGTTCATATTGAAAGTAAAATTCTGTTAAAGCCGGTGCTAGGGGCCGTGGACGGTAGTTTGCAATTACCACTATCGTGCATGAACAGGCTCAATCAAACTAACCCTGCAATATTTGCAATATTTCGTCAAAACTTTATCAGGTTTTTTCTATTAATTCCTTCTGAAAACATTTGAACGGAATAAATGTATCAAAAGTTCTCGTCCGAAAACAACAACAAATAATGAGAATTAACATGCGGCCCAAACCGTATTTCGTTCGTTCGTTAGAAATAAAGTATAAAACTGAGATAATTTTTAAACCTTTTGAAGCAATCAATTTTAGCTAAATCGTTCTGGAATAAAACATTCAAATATCAATTTCTGCACTACTATCATTTGATATTTGATCAAACCGCTTAAAGGTTTCAGTAAATATCACATGATTATTCCAGAGGGTAAAAATGTTGCGTTTTTTAGTTGCTGCAAATCTAATATCTCAGGATCCTTTCCTTTAAGCAACATCATGAATCATGTCGTAAAAGTTATATTCTCAATTTGCAGAGAAATATTCTTTTAGAATTCCTATTGTTGTCATATCAATGATCAAATTTGATTTCATATTTTGCTCACTGATATGGAACAATATTTCCATTACGCTCATATAAAAGCGGATATAAAAGCTAGGAAGTAAGATTAATTACAGGAAATATTTCGACCTTTCTTTCATAGCAAGTCGTGAGTAGCGTGTTCAATTATGATGTGTGAAAGAGATTGTTCTATATCCAGAGTGTGAACTTTATCGAAATTGAAACAAATATTGCAAAAAAATACCTTTACGACTATGACGAAGTGAGACCTAAAACATTATGAAGACCCCTTAAATTATTACATGTATAACTTTTTGCATACATTATTTCAACTGGTTTTTTTTCTTTTATAAATAGTAATGCTTTTGAAATATATCTAACAATATGAAAGCCTTTTATCCAATACGAAACAGGAAACCGAGTAAGCACTTTTTGCGGTTGTAAATAATGAGACTTAATTTGTATCTTACATTAGGGTTTAGGGTACGTTTAATCTAGACTACTAGACTGTCATATGTAAAAGAATAAGCATCAATAAAGGATACAATGTTATATCGAAACCCTTTCCCTGTTGTCATACAATGTACACTTTAACATGAAAGCATATTTAAATATCAATAAAGGAAAATATTTTTGATCTTCATTAAGGCCTTTTTTAATATATTTGGCACTATTGTCTGTTAAGTAAGCGCGTGTAATTGACGCAATAAACTAAGAGATAAAGTAATAGTGCGAGTATTTGCTGTGGACATTTATTTGAAGCCTAAGTTGAAAAGTGAAATTAATTATTATATTATTTTCAAATTCTCAAAATATTTTTTTCAAAGCTGTAATTCAATAACTAGCCAACAAACATTAAGTGCGGTTAATTTGTTAAAATATAACAAACAAGATCAACAAAGAACGCAACCCCCACACGACCGTGCAAAGAAAAACAGTGGCAAGGAGCCCAGGCGGACCCTAAACAAAAACAGGACAGGCCAACCACCAAAACGATCAACCACCTGCAACCGACAAGGAAGCCAAAGAAACAACTAAATAATTGAACAAAAGGAAACAACCTGCTTCCGACAAGAACCATAAAGAAAATAAACAAATGACCGAAAAACAGGCCCACGAAGAATTACATAAGCTTCGAAACAAAGTTTACACATGATTCTACCAGAAAGTCTTACATCTCTCACGGCCGCGTCCGACAAATATCTGCGCATGCGTATTACGTAACGTCCTACGTTCCTCATGTCTGACAAAATTCACGCCACACCGGTAACACCCGCGCTTCATTTAACCGGCATCGCTTTATTGGTTATACCATTTATCCCAAAAGCATTCCGAGGAAAAGGTATCTAAAATATGAGACATGTTTAATTTTGATTTAAAATAATTTATACAGTTTCTTATTTAACAATTTTATCATTCCTCAGATATCAAACTCCATTAAAACGATTGTAATTAACAAGAAGGTTCGATTCTTTAATTATTTACTTTTTCTTTATAATATTGGCGGTACAGTAAATATCGTACTGATTCTCGACGCGTAAGCATGATGATATTTTTATTGCTACACACAAATCTTTTTGTGACTTGTTTTATTACCCCGAACAAATTCTGAAATGACCTAAAATGTCAACTTACTGTAACAAAACCGAACAGGTATTCAATAAAAATCTGACATAGCACTTCTTATTGTTCTTTGTGATGAACTTTTCTTTCTTTGCGTTTTTTTAAATGTCTACCTTAACTATAATTAAACAGACAATGGGATGTGTTGCAATAGACAAATTATGACTTTGCACTATTGTAATCGGATGGATACATTCACAATTCAAAGTTTGCTTTAGTTGCGAATATCAATATATCAGGGTACTTTTTCATTTTCGGACAATTTCAAGTTTAATCAAGAGAGCAATGGCGGCAATTTCATTTTCTAGAAAATGTATCATGTAACCAGATTGTTTCTGTTAAGAAGTACTTTTATCACTTGTTCGTCAATATGAAATGCGAACGATAAAAACATTATTTAGACAAACGTTCGAAAATGCAATAGCTTAATAATTTAATCGAGAAAAATGGGTCATTCGCTGAAAGATTCGATGAGGTATTCTGTTGATCTGATTATTCAAATTGACAGACACGTATTCTTCGGAAATAAGTAGCTAATTCAATATTAACACATGATTTTATATTAGTTGAGCATAGGAAACAGAAGCACGACCAGTATCTTGTTAAAATAACGATCACAAGTTGTATCTTATACACGAAATACATGAACTTTATTAAGTTCAATCCCTACAATTACAATATTGACGTAAGTTTTATCATCGATCTGTTTTGTTGTTTGTATCTGTAATAAAACTTTATTGTCTGTATGTTTATAAGGGAAAATTACTCAAATAACGAATTGGACACTTATACAAAGTTGTGTCCTCGAGAGAGTATACTGTTACTTCTCTGTTTAAATGATGACAAACTCTTTTAAAGGGATAACAAGGATTATATCTTTTGTTTGCACAATGGGAAAATAAATCGGTCTGAGTTCATTGTTGATCATTAATTTAGGTAGACAATGATTCCCATGGAAACAATGATACGACATTAAGTCTTTTATAATAATTATGATTATTATGATTTCCGTTAAAATTGTGTTGTTTTAGAATTCTTCTTTACAATAGATATAATGAATATATGTAGAAATTTGGTGGTAGTATTTATCAGATATATGTTCAAAACGTTTTCCTTACCATTCTAATGATATGTTAAAATATTATAACTCACTTTGAAGAAAGTGTACCCAAATCTCCGATAAATGTTCTTCACGGGCTTATCAATTGTACTACTAAAGTAAATATAAGAATGTAAAGTGTGTTGTCACGTCATGCTAATTTACTTAAGTATATATAAGAATGTGTGTAAAGTGTGTTGTCACGTCATTCTAAGTTACGAAAATATATTTTAAGAATGTGTGTAAAGTGTTGTCACTTCACTCTAAGTTACGAAAGTATATTTAAGAATGTGTGTAAAGTGTTCTCACGTCATTCTAAGTAACTTAAGTATATATAAGAATGTGTGTAAAGTGTGTTGTCACGTCATTCTAAGTTACTAAAGTATATATAAGAATGCGTGTAAAGTGGTTTGTCACGTCATTCTAAGTTACTTAAGTATATATAAGAATGCGTGTAAAGTGTGTTGTCACGTCATTCTAAGTTACTAAAGTATATATAAGAATGCGTGTAAAGTGTTGTCACGTCATTCTAAGTTACTTAAGTATATATAAGAATGCGTGTAAAGTGTGTTGTCTTGTCATTCTAAGCTACTAAAGTATATATAAGAATGTGTGTTAAGTGTTGTCACGTCATTCTAAGTTACTTAAGTATATATAAGAATGCGTGTAAAGTGTGTTGTCACGTCATTCTAAGTCACTAATATATATACAGTGCCCTCCAAAAGTTCTTGGACAAACTATTTTTGGTAGTGTTTACATAATTAAAATGATGTAGAACATAAATCATAAGTAAAATGATGATAAATTTTGTAAAAGTATTTATTTAGTTTTGTATAATCACAAAAAACAGTTAACATCTCAGTATAATGCACAAACAACAAGAAAATTTGAAAACTGTGGACATCAACATGATGTTAATTACTAAAGTAGTGATCTACTTCAGTACTTTGTGTGACCTCCTCTGGCCCTTAAAACAGGTTGAATCCTTCGTGGCATGCTTCTTACAAGTCTTTCACATGATTCAGGACGTACTGAATCCCAAACATTTTTCACATTTTGTTCAAGCTCACGGAGATTATGGCTGTGTTTATTTCTTTGTTCAATGTTCACAATCTGCCACAAATTTTCAATGGGGTTAAGATCAGGTGACTGAGGAGGCCATTTTAAACACTTAAATTCATTCTCCTCTTTCCATTGTTCAACAATTCTAGCTCTATGGCAGGTAGCACCATCATCCTGGAAGATGAAGTTGTTACAATACCCCAACAAATGCGCCGAAGGTAAGGCACAGTCTTAAAGAATCTTGATGTATCCTTGTGAATTAAGTCGGCCATCAACACGAGACAGAACCCCAGTGCCCCTATAACTCATTGCTCCCCACACCATCACACTACCACCCCCAAATTTGACAGTTGGGGCAACACAGTCATCTCTTAATTGTTCACCTGAACGTCTGCAAACATAAACACGCCCATCAAATTTAAACTCATCTGAGAACATCACAGTTGACCAATCAACCCAAGACCCAAGTTACTAAAGTATATATAAGAATGCGTGTAAAGTGTGTTGTCACGTCATTCTAAGTTACTAAAATATATATAAGAATACGTGTAAAGTGTGTTGTCTTGTCATTCTAAGCTACTAAAGTATATTTAAGAATGTGTGTTAAGTGTGTTTTCACGTCATTCTTAGTTACGAAAGTATATTTAACAATGTGTGTAAAGTGTTGTCACGTCATTCTAAGTTACTTAAGTATATAATTTTATAAGAATATGTGTAAAGGGTGTTGTCTTGTCATTCTAAGCTTCTAAAGTACATTAAAGAATGTGTGTAAAGTGTGTTGTCACGTCATTCTAAGTTACGAAAGTATATATAAGAATGTGTGTAAAGTGTGTTGTCACGTCATTCTAAGTTACTAAAGTATATATAAGAATGCGTGTAAAGTGGTTTATCACGTCATTCAAAGTTACTTAAGTAAATATAAGAATGCGTGTAAAGTGTGTTGTCACGTCATTCTCAGTTACTAAAGTATATATAAGAATGCCTGTAAAGTGTGTTGTCTTGTCATTCTAAGCTACTAAAGTATATTTAAGAATGTGTGTAAAGTGTGTTGTCACGTAATTCTAAGTTATGAAAGTATATTTAAGAATGCGTGTAAAGTGTTGTCACGTCATTCTAAGTTACTTAAGTATATATAAGAATGCGTGTAAAGTGGTTTGTCACATCATTCTAAGTTACTTAAGAATATATATAAGAATGCGTGTAAAGTGTGTTGTCACGTCATTCTAAGTTACTAAAATATATATAAGAATGCGTGTAAAGTTGTTTGTCACGTCATTCTAAGTTACTAAAGTATATATAAGAAGGTGTGTAAAGAGTGTTGTCACGTCATTCTAAGTTACTTAAGTATATATAAGAATGTGTGTAAAATGTGTTGTCACGTCATTCTAAGTTACTTAAGTATATATAAGAATGCGTGTAAAGTGGGTTGTCACGTCATTCCAAGTTACTAAAGTATATATATGAAGGTGTGTAAAGTTTGTTGTCACATCATTCTAAGCGCTCTGTTTGTTACCTACATGTACCACTATGTACAAAATATACTTGACACATTCTTTGTCAAAATATAAGAGAGTTTATTACAAGCAGGACATCTGTGTGTCTGTTGTATATTTTGCGAATTGCCATTTGAAACTTATTGCGTACATAAAGAAGACAAACATGATATAAAGTTCATAGATTCTGTTTATTTTTTATATATCTTAAAGAGCGATTTTTTTTGGTTAGGAAATGAAGAAAAATGTCTGAAGACTTGTCGATATAGCTAAATAAGCCATGTGTTATAGATAAACTTTCTTAATAATCTTTCCAATAAATATTTCGAGTAACAATTACATGTTTCTGATTAACATTTAGTGTAATAATCAATTAACAGGCAAGGTATGAATATAGCAAAAAAGAACGATTTTGTAAAACATTATAACATTTTCCTTGTAGCGCTTACTTTTCATGTACCATCTGCTGTTTATTAAGGATTTTAGGACAGTACATCAATGCAATCCGTCATTTTCAAATTAAAAAATTAAAAAATCTGACAGATCAACCAAATTCTTTCAAAAAAGTCAAACGTGTAAAAAAGTCTTAAGATTTTCAGAAAAGTAAAAATATTCAAGAATACAAGTAAAAATTGTCATGTTATGTGCGATTAATGACTTAATGACAAATTTTGTAGTACTTTTTACCATATTTATACTGTGTAACTAGCACAACAATGGCTATTTTCCACATTCTGAGCTCTTTTACGTGGACCTAAAGTGGCAACAATATCATAGTTATTTAATGAAAAAAAAAGAAAAAAAAAACAAAAACATAAATGGTGACAATTAACATGAATCTGGAGGCATGCTGCTTTAAACATCCATGACACTATTAATATTCAAGCATTTTTAAACAATCACCGAACGGATCTACAACAAAACCAACGTTACCATAGCATCTTTACTGGCATACAAACTTTTGAACAGTACGATAATCCCGCACTAACAGGGGTTATATGTCGTGCTTGTATGTTTTCATGTGGTGAAAAATAAATTTGTATAAGGATTTGATATGTTTGTATTTCATTTTTAAAGATTGCGATACAAAGGTTGTAGATAAACTCAAAGATTTCTGAAAGTAACAATGATAGTGCAGTCGATTCTGACATAAATATCTTTCAAGTGTATAAGTCAATAGAAAGAAACGCAATAGGACAAGTGGCGGTAATTGTAAAAAATAATAATAATAATTATAATAATAATAATAATTATAATTATAAATATTTCAGATATGCAAGATGCAATGTGCATATAATCATATTCCATTTTCCTATGAAATAAACAACAATGCGGAACAATAATTTCATCATTATGATGGAATAATAAAACCCTGCCAATATGCTACGGGTAATTTGCTGAAAACATTGTTGTAAAACTGATTTCATTGACATGTATCAAGAAATGTATTAAGAGCAGCTGCACTTAATAGAGAAATTATCTCCACCATGGTGCATATTAAGATAATTAAAAAAACGTCAAAACACTCAAATAATAATACGCGCAAGATCACTAGTTAACAACAGCTCTGTGTACAATTCCTGAACGGACAATAGAAGGAGATGTTGACAAAAGTATAGTATATGTGAACAGAGGGCCACAGTTGGGTCATACATGTACATGATTGGATAATATTTTAAAAATATCTAAACACAAAATACTTCTGTAAATGTGAATGACATCATTTGTGAAATGTAGAGGCGATTGTGACAGAAGTAATTGTATATACCCCGGTCCATGTGCGAAGGTCGCCCGCTGACACTTTACAATGTTTTTACTAGAAATTTCTTTTTATATAAGCACCTTGCTCCCAAAATGTAAAAATATGAACCCTGAAACAAGAAAAGCATAGTAATAATAAGAAATATGCTTATTTGAGACAATTGAAATTTAAAGAAAACACAACATTTCGTAAGGGACTGAGCCACTGGGGACATTGGTTTGTTTCGATCCTCGATTTGCATTTTCAATTTAAACATAAATAACTTACATTTTGACAGACAAACATTTATATGCAAATATAGTAAATAAGATATCACCAATTTCAAGATCCCATTTTAAGAAACGTTACAAATTAATCGCGAAGATCTTGTTTTCATGGCGCCATATTTTGCTCATGCTGCATAAATTGGTAAATAGGGACCTGCGTTTAATCTTAAGAATATTGAGATAATATAACATTTTTTTTTTTTGAAAAAAAAAAAACAACAAAAAAAACAAAAACAGGTAAGGATATGTCTGTCTGTGATGATATAAGCTAACAGCAGGTTGTTAATGCATATTTCTTCGATCATTAAATTCTGCAGGAGCACGAGGACGATTCATTCTGAAGTCCGAGTTCACCTAGTGATTTATTTAATTAGTCCGCGCTCACATAGTGAGTTATTTAATTACTCCGAGCTCACATAGTGAATTATTTAATTAATCCGAGGGCTTCTGTAAATATACATGCAAGGGACGATTTGACTTCTTCCTATTTTTGCCTATGACATAGCTTGACATTGCGCAGTGAGCCACGTTTATTACAAAAAAATGTGAAACAACGGTGCGTGGTCACGTTTATGCATGTTTTCTTCTCCATTAATGTATACCGGTATTTCGCAAACTTTGATGTTAAACTTAATTACAATAACGATTAAAGCGGCATTCAGTTATATTTATATATGTGAAAACAATACAGTGTTGCTTCAAGCTTAGTATTTCAGTAATTTCATCTTTGAAAAATGCATAATATCACTGTCAAGCCTTCTTAAAAACAGCATACCGGGAGTCATTTATAACGCGTCAAGTATTTATTCAGTATACTTTTATAATTATTTCCTTTCTTCATCTAATTCAAATAAGTAGATACAATGAATTTACTATATGATAAAACATATCATATCATACAATGTATCATAATACATTTACCTTAAAAACAAATTTAATATTTCTTTCTTTACAAAGTGTTTTTGCGAAGAGAATTTTTTTTTAATATGATAAAAAAGAAGGGTGATAAAAAAGCTTTTTTTTGAAACGAAACGAACTTGAGGGGTTCTCATCGTTTCAAATTACATTAAAGATACGAAGAATATGATGGGTTACAGATAAATGTTGATTTTGCAATTGATTTGAGTTTTTGCATTTCTGACAAAATGATAATTTTTATGCCAATCTAAAACTAGTAATAAGCAATAATTATGTTTCAAATAAAGACCATTTATAATTTTGGTGCTATATTTTATTATACAATTATTGTCTAGTGAGCAATTGAATATGATGTGATATTCACCGGCAGATGACATATTGACCGAGGCGATAGCCGAGGTCAATATGACTTTCTGCCGGTGAATATCACATCATATTTAATGGCTCGCTAGTCAATAATTGTTTTATTATATGAATAGGCTATAAGAAATTAAAAAATCACAAAACGTACAACGTTACATACATGTACAAATTTTGCCTCGTGTTCAAAGCGCGAGAAAAAAGACGCACTCATCATTGCGGTGTAGCCTTTAAGTATAATAGTAAAGTAATGATATTTTAATAGAGAAATATGCCATAAAGAACAAAAAGCAACAATTATTTTTTAATTAACACGCGTAATAAACAGTCTACGGTGTATGATCATTGAATATGAGTTTCAATCTATTTTTAGACTGGGAAAATCCAATTCAGCCAGTGAATATGATACTACGCCCAGTGAATATGATTTTATAAAAAGTACTGTTGACTACTGTTTGGACCAATGAGATTGCAGCTATATTTAGATCATATAATAAAACTTTATAATTCAGTTTTATGTTCTAGCCTTCATCTTATATTTAGCTATGTTTTAAGTTTTCAAATTCAGTTGCTTATTTCTATTCTTAATTTAAAAATAATATATATGATTTCATAAAGAATATTATGAAATTTCTGATTTTTTTTTACTTTTTGATCAGTAATAACAGCACTGACAGCCTCTAATTTTTATTATTTGATTCTGAAATGTGTTTGTTTTAGCCAGGCTAGACAATTTACTAGTTTATTCAAAAAATGCTGTACTACACTACATTCTTAAAAACAAGCGCTGTCAACGTAATCGCAATATCGATATTTCATCTATACGTATCATCCGATACAATATCGATACACACATTGTCTCTCGATATATGGATACAAACTTTTCCATCAATGACAGCCCTACCTACAACATGTGTTCAAGGTTTTCAATGTGCATATAACATATGTGCTTTTTTATATTAGAACAATAGCTTGTTTGTTGTAAGAATTCGCATCAGATATTGATACTGAAAACTTCTTAGTCTCGTATCTATTGTCACTTTCTTATTTACTTATATTAAACTTTTAATATACTTATACGTACATATATCAAACTCCATGTTCCTTGTTGGTAATATTATCAGTAACACACAACTGTCTTAACTGTTGTCTTTGATGACATTTAATGAAAACACAATTCAGTCATACTTCAAGTAACTTTTTATTTGTACTCATTTAACATCGACATGTTTTGCTTAATTGTTTTGTAAAATTGTAATGAAGCATATTTACAATGTTGCTGTTTTAGCATTAGGGTGCGATTATAGAATATCTTAGGAAAGTAAAACAGTCACAGGTTTACATGATTCCTATAAAACTACTTGAGTGAACACAAATAAACTCTTAAACAGTATACAAACCTAAGATTAAATTATTGTTTATGTTATGTTTTAAAGAATTCTAGTGTAATCCAGAATCATCACACTACACGTAAAGATTTTGTTTCATAACTTATAGAAATATTTATTTAATAAAAGCTATAAACAAGTATTATTTGAATATCCTTGAATAATTGTTATTATTGGAAAAAATGCTATTATATTAATAAACCATTTAGAATAGGCATTTATAAATAAATATATAAACATCACTACCAAAGTAACATCCAAAACAATCTCTTTCCTTGCTTTTTGCCATGCAAGATATTAATTATATCAACATAATCATAAATGGTATAGACCCTTTCATTAACGCGATAACAGTCAGGGAAGAGTTACTTCCCTTACCGGATGTGACGTAAATGGGGGATAAAACTATGCAGGCCGCATATAATGTTAGCTTATTGAAAAGTTAAATGCGTAAATACTTATCGTTAAATTATGATTATAACATGTGAAACTTTACGCATGCATACATAAATTCAATACCAAGACAATAGAAAGAAATACAAAATCAAAGATTGAGATTAATTTTCGCTACGGAGTGAAACAGCGAAATTTCAAAGTGAATATTTATAAGATCTAGATTTCCACTAATGCCAGGATAAAAAGCTAGTAACTAAATCAAATTTTAATAGTTTATGAACACCCATACACACTGAAATTGCCTATTATAAATTTAAATGGTCATTTTCTAGTTTTCTGTGTTATTTTCTGTCATTTAGAAAATTCAGGCATATTTGTGACAAACATGAAAATAAGATTGCCAGTATTTTTTAATGATTGTGTTTCTAACTTTATTAGAACAATAGCAGAATGCATTCTGTCATACTTACTGATTCTTTTACATTATGCCGTATAAAAAATATTTCAAAATACCAGTGAAGGATATAATTTTATAAATATTCCGGAAAGAACGAAAACCATGTGGCAATGACTTTTATAATTTTAGATTCGCAACAGACGATCATAAGATACTTTTTATATTAAAAATATATTCTTATGATTGTAAAAATAAAGACCTTTTCCCAGTAACTTATTTCATAGATAAATAGTTGTATATAGAAGCGCCACTGGGCCGTATCATATTAATTAACAAGGTGCATATGTTGTATATACAAGCGGCACTTGGCTGTGATATCATAAATCACCTGGGTGCATTTTTTTAGAGTTATAACATTACATCAGATTACGTCACTTTTGTTAGTTGTAGAATTTTGTTATGGATCATCCTAGGGACTTTATTGGTCATGCCAGACTGATTTCATACTCGATCCAGACTCCTACCAACTGGCACCGTCAAAAATACGTAAAATTATAATCCAGTTAATGACGAATTTCTTTGAACGTGTATCACAACTTGTTTTGTTTTTTTTGTGATTGTTTTTAAACATTTGATAAGCAGAGTATGAATTAAAAGGTATCAAGTTAAAAATTTAACTTTACCAGCTAAAATATATTGTTGTTATGTACGATTTTTTTTTGAGCGTGCACATTTTGCCGACACAAATAGTATACAGTCATGCACATTCAAAAGAATTTTTACTTTTTATGCCTTTACATTTTTTTTGAAATTACATATAGATTTATATTGTTGTTTTTCTTCGTCTTAGTAATGCTTAAATCAAATAATTTTAATACACCAGTATCGTGCAATTAATTATTACGCAGCCGTTTTTCGAAACTACAGAATCCTTACATTTTTGAAACTCATAATATCTTTTGGGTATTGTATATTAGCAGAGACATAGATACATTATCTATATCTCTGGTGTTAGCAAGTTAGAATGATTTAACTGCCTGGTAAAATTTTCATTATTAAGAATCTTGCGAAAATGGTATCATGATCAGTTACCCAGCAATATTGGTCTACTTTTACAACAAATCGTTAACCTTATTATAGTAAACATTTTATTCATTTCACCATCCTTTTTATGTAATATCTTATTCAATTACAAACAATTTTGGCAATTTCAGTTTGCCAATCTTACAAGAGAAAGGATTAAGATCTTTAATCGTATCGGCATTGTCCACCGTATCCCCCAATGACGTCATCCAAGGGCGACAACTTGAATGCGATCTTAAATGAAAGGGTCTATTACACAACTACCACACTATATAATATAATTATATCCACATAATAAATAATAGTATAACAGAACTACCATAATATATAATATTTGCCAATTACACGATGGCCCAACCACGTGAAATCGGAACAAATGAAAATGAGAAATAAACTGACATTTCAGTAGAAATTCACACAGTGTCACCCTAATTTACACGAATACTGCAGAAAAAAATATATATATGTTGAAAAGTGCATTCAATGTTGGTATTTATATTAAAACTCTTAATATGTTTATATATAATTTATCAAACTGAAATAGAGACGTCCGTTGATTTCAATACCAATGAATAGTCATCCGTGCATCCTTTTATTAAATTACATAAGGAATAAGAGGCCCTTGCCTGCAGAAGAGCCAAACCATTTCAGACAAAGCTGCCTGAAGAAAATGTACAAACGTTTCAAGTAATAATTTACATGTAATGTGCAATTAATGACTAATTTTGAAGTATCTATTACAATGATTTTATTTGAACATATTCTGAATCTTTTTCTTTTTCTTGATGAATTATAAATTTTCAGTGCCTTTTGAAATTACAAAATGTCTTTCTTTGTTCACTTGATAATATATTACTTTAAAAAATAGATTTTAAAAGTGTTCATGAAAATTGACATGAATCTGGAAGCTTGCTGTTTTAAGTAAAAGTCGATTGTGATATGACTTTATATTGTAAATCTACAGCAAAATATGACTGAACAATATTCGCTGTCACATGTGACAATGTTGTGTAAAGTGAGTGAAATGAAGCTAATATTTGACGATTGAACTAACAAACTGTTGCTTGTTATTGTAAATATTCAGATGAAAGGTTTGAAATATTAAAAAGTTCTGGAATAACAATATATGACATGGAGTAAACATTTTGACTCGAGGTTTCTTTACAAAACGTGACGTTTGTTTATTTTTGTTGATTTGTTTTTTGTCTGTTTGTTTCCGAGCGTCTTTTGTGTGTACATGATTTTGTGCGTGTAATTCACCGTTCGCCGTAATGTACATAAAACAAGAGTTTAAAATAAAATACAATGAAAATTGAATTAAAATTTATGTTATCCACATTACATCAAAAAACACTTTCTATCCTTATATAAGTGTTAAAATATAAGCAAATCACAGGAACATCGCAAAGGCTAAAGATGCATAACACCCATGCATGTGCAACATTTTCCGATATCACTTCTTTATCCAAGCTAATCATGCCAGATCTGGCAAATGATTTCAAGTTGCACCTGTATAGGTTTGCAAATGCCATTATTATCTTTTATGTAAAATCAGATAGGTGCCTTTATGAGTGACAGGCTGACAAAGGTCAATGTGATATCTTTGAAAACAAAATTTTGAAATAGAGAAAATAAGAATCATTAAAGAAATTCTAAATCGTAAAAAATGAATATGTTCCAAGCTCGGTTTGATTGATCCTGTTCATGGACGGTACTGTATAGTACAAACTACTATCCACGCTCCCTAGAACCGGCTTAAGCAGTATTCAACATTTAAACGCGAAAATGGTGAAATTTTGAATTTAGAAACATCCGCAGATGTGTTCATTTAAGTTAATCAACATGGCAGTTTTATGCAGAATTATGTTTTGTTCATGTATTTTTGACACATCCATCGATTTATATCTAGACAATAGACAATTTCAGCATTACTTTACAAGTTCAGTTCATGATTATTGAAAGATCAGCGTCAATCTTGACTTCTCCAATAAAACAGTCCAATACTGAGTTATGTTTTGCTCAAGTACAGATCAGTTCATAAATAGCAAATAAATGGCCAATATTATTATTAAAAGTCGTCTGAAAAAGTTAAATAAAATCTACGTAAGGGTATCGATAAAGGTAGTCATTTCTTAAAAATAAATATATCATTTATAACAAATCTATAGCATGTTGCTACCGATTTTAAGCAGCATTCAAGCCATTCATCTTGATGATAAAAATCATTTATAGGTCAAGGTATATCTCCTGATGTACATGCAAGCTGACACCATGCCACTTATTCCTGTTTAACCTCTTTAAAATTAGTTTAGCATGTTCAGAGATGAAACGCACACTGACGCCCAGACAAACAGACAGGACGACTAATTTTGTGGCATGTTCAAACCAGTATATTCTCTAATATGTTTTGTTGTGCGGGGATATAATAATAATTTACTCTTTTCCTGTCGGATGATTGAAACATGTCTCCTAACTTATATTGCATATTTCTTTAACTTTCATTTGAATTAGGTGTTGGCACTTTGTTAAAGTACTAATACAAATAAGACAATACAATTTTCGAACAGTACGCTACCTGATGACAATCATAATAGATCGACATTAATTAATTTCACGAAAAGAGGTTCGATCTAATAAAAAGAAGTGTATAAAAGCTGAATAAAAACGGAAAAGATTGATGGTTGGAGTGATGAATTGCAATTTGATATTGATGAGAAAATGGCAAATTTGTTCTCATTCAAGGCAATGATTATGTAAAAAATTCGCTTGTGGATTTAAAGTTGTGAAATTGTATTAGGGGTGTTTGGAATGTATTTTACCTTAATGAACATTAGTTTCGCATCTAACATAAATGTTAACTGTTATCTGAAATTAAAAAAAGAAAGTAGGTTGATATTACAAAACTTCTCAAGGACTCAGTCAATGCTTTTGTATTTAGTATCGACTCAATTTATTTGACGATGACCATTTTTTAATAGATAATAGGAACACGTATAGATATTATTCCTACTGTTATGTATTCGAACATTTACATCTGTTATGTTCTTAAGCAGTTATCTGGAAACGTAATTTGCTTTGCTTTGCATCTGTAACAATTAGATATCTGATTCATCAGAAAGGAAAAATACAATGTATTTTAGCGTAACATAGTTTTACGAATAATTAATGTATTGTGTTTTAACATACACTGCACGAGAAACTTTGAAGTTGGCCACTTCATGAAATGATAATACAGTTATAAAAATGCACAACTGTTTTCGTTAAACAAATTGTTTTAGACATATCTGGTCTGAACACTGCTTTTCTAAAGATATAATTCAAAATAAAGATTGTTAGTTTTCTCAGAGCATAATATCACATTGATTATTATTATAAGAGCTGTCTAAGATTATACGTGTAACATGTTATTTTAGACCGACAAAACTGTCAATATGAAACATTCCCTTTAGGTAGTAATAACAACCTAGCAATAATGTGAGAACTATGCGATGTAAACTGTCTGCCTCAATAGACATGTGGTCCATCCATTATTGATTTTTCTCATACACAAACTGACAATTTCTAATTAATGATGGTAAATTATAGTTGATTTAAATTTGCAAAATGTTGTACATATAGCTTTGTGTTAAAATTAGACTTGTTTTATTTTTTATGCCTTTTGGGGTCATCGATTTCAGCACTTTTTAAAGTTGAAAATTGAGTTCCGCTCAAGCCGGTGCTACTGTTGCACTTTTTCACAATCCCTTATGTACAGACTCAATAAAACCGAGTCTGCAATTTTTAAGATTTTTTTGCTAATTTTAATGCTTACGAGGGATAACTTTTTTCCAGATATTTTTACATTTTAAGCCAATGCATAATGAAAAGTTTTTAATCTAATTCTCAACAACATGCCGGTGGATTTTCAATTACAGTTTTGTATATACAGTTATCTTTGTGTCATTTTAGGCTTATTGTATAAATGTTTTTTGAAACATTCTATTAAATATTTGATTCGTATTTATGAGTAGATAAGGAGTCAAAAGGTATAAAATAAAATATATCGACAGATACCTCACAAGTAAAAGAGAATATTTAAGGAATATCTACTGAAACATTAATGAAATAAAGATAAATGTTCCTATGCGTTTTCCTTTAATCAAATCCAAAAAATCAGTTAACAGTTAATAAATTTATACCTATCGTTTAATGTAACATGGACAGGATTCAGTTGAATAAGCATTTTATTTTCAGATGTCAAAATGGTACATGGTGTTAGAAATTTTCGAAAAGGAAACAAAAGAGGAACGAAACAAATCGAAGACTGAAGAAATATTCAATTATGAAGCTATATATGTTCCATTGGACGAGCCATTTCTCAAATAACTTACAAATATTGTTGAACATAGCAAAGGAGATTATGGATTATATCCTGCGTACATAGTATCGTTAATACGAGACTACTGCTTTTAAATGTGATGTCAAAAATTGAAACGCAAACACAAAGGGAAAAGGCATCGTGTTTGTCTAATTAATCAACAGCCTTATTTCAATGAATATTCAGTATATCTCAGATAGTTCATGTTTATCGTTTTTTGTTTGTATGTTGTTTTTACAATAATAAGACAGCTTTCTAAGTTTGCCTTCAACTATATTTCTAAAACAATAGTCGTATTAAAATAATAGACAGTAACCCAGTAATCTTTTTCATGAAAATCCGAATCATAAGTGCTTAGAATACTTTCTGTGACGCAAACGCATTAATTAAAAATCTGTAAAATGAAATGAACGAAAATGGAAATTGCGCACCCGGTTTTATTGCGTGCGTTCATGAGAGATAAAGTAAAAGTGCAACATGTCTGACGAATACTAGCTTTTCTGTAAAGGTCTTTATTGATAGTGAGAATAATATCATGTATAATAAATACATAACATTTCATATAATTGTACTACTAAAATACAAAGTAAAGCAATTTAAAGCACGATTAGCTTTTTTAATAAGAACATATTTTCCATAAAATTCGATTATTACAAATTCAAGATGAACTAAAAGATTTGCAATGTTTTGTACTAAAATCTTACATAGAAACAATAATCTTCCAAAGACTCTGTACTGTTATGCACATTTAAAGTTAAACTTACTCGTTCAATTGATAAGTTTGCTATCATAACTTACAATGTTATTTTAAAACATAGCCTACCTCCTTTAAAAAAGATATTTACATTAAACCCTATTGAAATAAACAGGATTATATTTTATATAAGAACTATTGATTCTGTTAACATCCAATGTTTGTGTCGGTTCAATAACAGAAGGCGTCTATGATAGAATTTGCTGGTGTACAAATGTATTATCATGTCTTTTTATAAAAATTAACAGTGAGATTAATGTTATACAAAAAATCTTAACAGAATGAGATAGCAACACTGCCAATGATAAATGTTAAATTTAAGTGTTATCATTTCATGTAAAAAGACTGTTTAGATTTAGGCAACTATTAATCCCGTAATACTTATTCTTTTTAGTCCATCCATTTTAACTATTTTTTGAACCGTTTTAAACTATAATCTTCTTTGCATTACGGACGAATCTTGAAATACTCAAAGTCTTTATTTTACATAATACGTATCTACTGAAGATGTTAATTCATGTAATGCAAGAGTCTAACAAAACGTAGTTTTGTATTTAAACCGCACTAGGATTAGAAAACTCTGAGCATGATTGATTAAATGATTAGGGTAGATTACATGTGATTGAAGGGGAGGACGAAAAAATAATTAAAGATATTAAGTTAGCATTAATCGAAGTTCTGTGATCGTTGTTTCATCAAGTTCTATTTGACATATCGTTGTTTTGAGGAATAAAATGAGCACGCCAGCCTTCTTGTTCTTGCGCCTGATATCAAACGAAAACTGGAGTAAATTGCAAACAAATGTATATGAATTTATTCGAAATGAGTACAGATGACATATGCAAATACCAGGTCAAGGGCATACAGAAAATCTGAGGATATTACTTGATTTTATTGCAATATCAATATCAAGTTTATTCAAACACCACTGTGATACAGAAATATTGTTTTCAAACTGATAAACAACGCTAAACACACAAGGAATAAACAAATACGTAAGTTTCGTAGTTCGGAGTAATTTTGCTTTTTAGCCACATAAAAAAAGATTCAATCTTAACAAAAAAAGGATTAAAAACACAAACGTTTCATATTGAGCTTAATGTGAAGTTCTAGATATTACTATTGATTTTGTTTTGGGTTGAGTTTGAGCTTGGTTTTTTTTTCTTTTTTTTTCTTCTTTACTTTTTCGTATTTTTGTTTGTTTCTTTTTTTTTTTAAAGACACAAATAAAATGTATATATTACAGACAGCACAATTTTATTTTTTGCCAACAAATTAAAAAGCTCTTGCATTGTGAAACATTCTAGAAAGTTTTGAAGTGTATATAAATTGGTTATTGCTCTACCTAAAATGTATAATTCTAATTCTATCAAGAGCCATAATATTCTCCTTTCAAAATAAAAGAGCTATCAAGTGCATTATTACAGGATATAGGCACAGCATACAAACAAATGCTTGTTACACGTCATATGTATGTTACATCTGGTTGGATCATTAGGCTTTTTATGGTGTTATGGTGTTATGGTGTTTATGACAGTCTTAAGTACTGTTCATTTCAGTTATTTTCTTCAATCATGAGAAACTTTCAACAAACTGTATTTTAGACAAAGGATTACCAACAAAGACATAACCTGGATTAATAAAATGACCTGGGAGTGTACTCTATATGAACTGTGAAGCAAAGGTTGTCGGCAGAAATGAAATTGTATGTCAAAAACAGATAAATGTTTAATTTCTTAGTTATAACCACGTTACCATCACGTTTGTATCTAGTTAGCTTTTGCACAATTTGCATGTGTAACTAACTATCAGAAATGCCTAGTATAATTTTTCAGTGATTCTTTCATTCAATATTTTTTCTTTTAATAAATTCAACCAGTATTTTTGAAGCAGGTACATATCTTTATACACTTTAAATGACAAAGGCGTTTGTGTTAACATTATTTCCATAAGATACTATGCATTGACTAATTGTATGATTATTAATGAGATATTATATGCAGCAATGTATATATGAAGAACTGACTGCTATAAGAGCTTTGTTTTTTTTTTAAATAACATAAACATAAATTATATTAAATATCTGACAAGGGTCCTAGTTATTCAGATCAATAGGCTTTTGACTTAAGACATATTCTCAGAAAGAAAAGTCAGTGTCGTGGTTTGATTCGCAATGTAAATGTTCGATTAATAACAGAGACAGGCATAAAAACTATAAAATGTCAGTTACGGATTAAGCGCAACAATCTAAGTAATTGGTTGGTAGACTTAAAGTAAATGAAGCCAAAATCGCAAAAAAAAGTGTTTCTCCATACCAGTACATTAACACATATTTCTTTATTTTGTGTGTGTGTGTGCACATGTGTATGGTGTGTGGAGTTATAAGTCAGATGGAAAAAAAAACTCACATTGTTAGAAAACAAGCTTTGTTGATTTGTGTGCGCGCGTGAGTGCATGCGCGCGCAAGTGTGTGTATGTTATGTTTAATTTTTGTCATCAAATTGATTGTGCATATACAAGCTGCGTTTGAAAACTGTAGTTTATCAAATCAAAATAGACAATAGACACCAACTACAGTATTAAAATGTCTTATATCACATGATATTCAATGGTTCACTAGTCAATACTTGTTATATTATATGACCAGCCTTAGATTTCTAAACGTTTAGGACTGTTCACATCTAAGCCTCACAAGTCTTTATAGTATTGTCATTAAATGTAAGCCTGGTTCTATTTTAAAATTGGGAAATTCCTATACAACCAGTGATCAAAATACTTCACAATGTGAATATTATTTTAAAATTTGTTCGTTTGACTACAGTTAGGACCAAAGATATTGCAGCTATATTTAGATCATGCGATAATTATTTCTATAAGCTAGACAAAGTCAAATTGTTACCAAAACAGCATAGTTTAATTATTAAGGAAAAAAAGGAAAACTTATTTGAATATTTTATCCTGATGCATTAATTAGACAAAGTCTACACTGCTGAGGATTCGGATCCCGACAGGGACTTTAGATTCTTTCATGTTAGTAAACTATCCAAATAGCTTACTAAACTTTGGTGGTTCTACCAGTTTGTGCTTGAAATAATGCACGGAAGGGTAATTATCAAACTCTATTAATAGCTGAATATATTTAAGCGTATTGCAAAATTGAGGCAACTGTTTTCATGAAAGGACGTTCTTGCAGTACTCCAAAAATGATAATTGAGTGACTTTACATTCAAGCAATAACATTGTTTTTACTTTCCCGTGTGTGTGATGAAATGTTATATAGAAAGGAAAGTATGATTGAAAACAATATACGAATTAACATTTGGCTGTTACAAATTGCGTTTCGTTGTGGTAATATTATTATCAAAATCAATTTCACAATTTACAATGATATTTGCAGTTGTTGGTAAATATGTAAGTTGAATGTAAATACATAAACTATCATAACCACAAGAACAATATAAGTTTCCCTCCTCCCAGAACAAAATACAAAAAAGAGACCAAGATATATTTTGAGCTTTTACTACTAGCAAGCTAACCGCAATATTTTTCACTAAAGTAATATCGTGTTAAATAGTCTTAAAATTATAACACTTTTCATATGTAACATATGTGAAAACAGTAATGAAATACCTCAGTTTATTTCCGTATAGAAGCAACAACTTGTGGTGAGAAGTTGTATCTGTATGAGTATGAGGTTGTGGGAGGAGATTCGTCTGGTTTCTTAAAGGGTGAGAAGTTGAGACAGGATGCCAATAGGGTAGGGAGGGGTTTTTGGTACTACTTAAGATCGACATAAGTACATCCCGTTCGATTTTTAAAAGAAAAGAAATACAAAAAAAAAATCAATGCCTGTTTAATTCACACACACAGAAACACACGCACGCACACACGCACCCACACACGCACCTGCACCGCACACACACGCACAATATTTCAAAACTATTTCCATGGATACCTCAAATGTTTTTTTGACAACCTGTTACTTTTTTCACGAACATTGTCATGCTAGAATATATTTAGTTATGTGACAGACCATAAAGCAGGTTAGTTAAGGACGTGAAATAAGGAATTATTAGGTCAAACGTCATTGGGTTTGACTTCTGCATGATAAATAAATTACGTGTATAATTTAAAAGTTCAGTAAAGTACGAAAGCGGTTTTAAAAAAAACAGCAGCAGAAAAACATGACTGTGATAATGAAAAAAAGAAGTATTGCCTAAGGTTGAATAGTTTGATACAGTTCTGTATTGATCTAAGCTAAAATGTGACATATATTACATGCTCAAATTCAACGTATAATTTAAGCGATTATCCTGTCCGGGCTTTGCCTTGCGCCCTGTCCTATTTTTCTTTGGAGTCCTCCTTGGCTCCTTGTCTCAGGTAATTGTTGCTGGGTTGTATGGGGAATGCGTTCATTGAACGCCGCCTTCCCTTGTTGACCTTGTCTATCATATTTTGATCTTATTTAATCCTGAATTTCCTCTCAAAGATCCTTCATGGCAAGTTCATGATAGACAATGTCACATTCCTGTCAGAATAGCTCTAAATAAATATGATTTTACTGAGAAATATCCCAAATAAAAGTCCTTGGTCATGTTATTGCCCTCAACATTACTTAAAATGATATTTGTCGGCACGTTCAACACGCGCACATTCTAACAAATATCAGATTTACTGACTAAAAGAAACTTTTAGCAATCGAGAAAGTCAAATGCTTTGTTGATTCATTAAACATATATCAACATTGGTATCGGCTTTGAAATTGTTTAGAAAAGTGTTTTATAAGAGTCATTTAATATAACATGCCTTTTAACGCTGTTTGTTTCATAAGATTTTTCTTACTATGCTGGTTTCATTCTAAGTTTATACGTACATGTTTTTCTTACTTCCAGACAGAATATCAATATAAATGTTTGTGTTTAGGAACAGAGGTGTCCAACAGATATATGCATTTCCCTTTAAATAGTTCATATTAGACACAGTGTCAAATATATAATGGAACATACCATCTTGGGATCAACCGAAACTCGACATTTAAGACAGTTTAGACAATCGGTTCAATATATTTGTCTGCAATAGTTTTGCATTTGCATTATAAGTATAAATGTTTCATACGATGTAGTAAATTCTCATTTCTTCGTACGGCACATCCACATTATTATTCTCAAAGGCGAGTTGGTTAGTTGTTTGGTGACTATGTAGGTAGGCAGGTAAATTGCTCGATGTTCCTAAATATTTTTTACTGAAAATATCATACAAGAGCAAAAATGGAAACTGTATTTTTCCGAAGGAATTATTCAACTCTACTCCTGAATAAAAAAAAACAAAAAACAAACAACAATAATAATACCCTATGTCAAGTTCAAATGACGATTGCAAATTTAATACTTTTTACTGTTATAACAAAGAAACATTATTCAAGTAAGAATATTGGAACCACCCAACTAGAAAATACGGAAAATTTGAAACTAAAAATACCACAAACACAACAATAATGTCGTGCTGAACAATCTTCAAGGATCGGAAATATAACATCATTGATTAAATGTACGGGGAGACTTTTTTCACGGATGTGATCGAATCTCTGTCAACTTTGTTTAGAAATTCATTTTTTTATTCTTAATTATATTAAATACATGTATCAACAAGTTTTCTGAAGAGCAGTAGACGGCGAATCCTGTTCAAGTACTTTTAAATGGGCAAGTGGTCTTTTTAAGGATACCAAATCTGGTTATTTCCGGCAAGAAGCGGTGATATGGTATGATACTGCAGTGAGAAAACAATTTAAAGAAGTCTCAACAGAGAAGCTTATAGAATATCATCGACCAAATCTGTTTTCATACAAACTATCATTGAGTGCGTTATATATCTTTTCTTCAATATTTGTCTTTATATAATAAAGCACGTTTCAAGAATCGACCCATTCATTTTACACATTATCCATGTTTTTTTTCTATGTTTATATTGATGGCAAAATGTCAGTTTCTTGCCATTGTACAAAATATAACACAACATATAACGAAGCTTGTCTTTTGATTTATTGAGTTATGTCATATTATTATATGTTTATGACACTCTTAAGTACTGTTCAGTTCAGTTATTTTCTTCAATCATGAGAAACTTTCAACAAACTGTATTTTAGAAAAATATCATTACCAACAAGGACATGACCTGGATAAATAAAATGATACGGGAGTGTACTCTATATGAACTGTGAAGCAACGGTTGTCTGCAGAAATGAAATTGTATGTCATAAACAGATAAATTTTTAATTTCTTAGTTATTACCACGTTACCATCACGTTTGTATCTAGTTAGCTTTTGCACAATGTGCATGTGTAACTAACTATCGAAGATGTCTAGTATTATTTTTCTATAGGTAGCAACTCAATGTGACACAAAAATGTGAAGCACAAATAGTGTGTAAATAAAACTGAAAGGATTGCTAGGGGTACATGCAATCAATCTGAATCAAAGAGCATGTATTTTAAAATAGAAGATAAAGCTTTAAAACTTCATTTTTACAAAATGGTTATGAAAATTGTAGTATAAAATTGGGAAGCTATACAAATATGTTGTCATATAAAATTATTTGAGAATCAAATTTCCACTTAAAATCCTAAAAAAATTTTTCCATGGACTGTTGGCATATTAATATAAGTGTTACTTCTTCTCGCTAACTGTATCAAGTAATGTAGGCAGTGTTGTTTGATATAACATCAATTCAATACAATTTATAACCATAACAATTCCTCGCTGAAATACTTCTTTACAAGCTTGTAATGATAGTATTCATCAAAATTGTAAACTAAGTATTAATAACTTTGATATAAGATTGTAGAAAATAAGAATAATAATCTATGAAATGATGCAGTACTCGTACTATCTGAGCCGCCATAGACAGCAATATGTTTGTTTAATGATAGTATTCATCACAAGTGTAAACTAAGTATTAATAACTTTGATATAGACTTACAAAGAAAACACATTTGATTAAGTCTTCTGATATGAAATTTCAGTGCCAAAAGCTTAGAAAATGTCAAGAATCGTAACATAGCAGACGTCTACAAATGTTTTAAAATTATCCAACATGTGCAATTAATGACAAATCCAATGTGACTTCATAACTGACTTTATTGTTTAAAAAGAATAATGTAGCTCAGATGAGCAATCCAGGGTCATCATGGGTCTTTTGTTCTTTTGTATTTAGTATCGGTAGTTATATCAATTTGGAATGAAATATACGCTAGCATAATGCTTCTTGAGTACGATGGAAGAACTGTTAAATGAAGAATGGAGCTCTTATGATATATTGTCATGAGTTCTTGTGATAACTGTCAAGGAGTTCGTCGGAAAATATTTGTATATTGTACAAAAACACTCGTCAAAAATGGTCATTTTCATCTTTAAAAAGTGACTTTAAGGTGCTAAATTACACTTTAATGATAAAGGTTTTCTTACATATTGTATTTTGTGTCAAAAAAACTAATTCATATGCATTTTGATCGGCTCTTGCTTAAAATCTTGTAGTTTTGAGTTGAATGTTCAAATAATTTGCCAGATTGCAAGTATTGACCTGTTTATTTATGGTCTTCATCCTTGCCTTACATAATTATCTAATTATAATGCAAAATTGCAAACATAAAGGCCCGGCTAAACTAATTCATACCCGTTTTTCAAATGTCCTAGAGTTCTTATGATTACTTTTGTTACTGCCAGTGTGTTTCTTGTGCTAAATCACGGCACGTTTTAGCTTTTTCTTATTATTCAATGTAGTACTAATATTCATTATGCAGTGTAGTACGCTCATCGTTTGCAAACAATGAGAGCATATAAAAAACAAGAATAAATATCAACAAGGTAAAGGCAACGTTCACAGGACGTAGCCACCGACACACCCAAGAAGAGCACCCAGACGACACCAATCAAAAGTTGTTTTTGAGTGTATTTTAGTTCAAGAGATATTATTTCTTACTCCATTTCCCTTTTTATATAGTATTTTTGCTGACGCAGATTTCGTATACTGGAAAACGGATTAATGTAGAACATTGACTTACGTGATTAAATGTGCTTTGAAATCAATACTCCAGTATGGTGTTTTCATGTTTATTTTTCTGTCAATGTTTGATTGGTACTTCTCCTGTGTAATCTAAGTGGAGGATACTCTGCTACTTTGGCTGTAATTGATAACAAAAATATATTGTCAAACTTAGTTCGCTCGAACCTGGAGGGTCACAAGAACTCCTGACAAGTAATCATAAGAACTCCATCCCCCGTGTTAAAGGGTATAAAACTATAATTAACTATTAATTAACAGTAAAATCATATTGTTTCCATAATATCATGGTCGCGTCTCGAAAGAGTTGTAACTTAAGATTATCTGTTATTATAATGTTCTATTATTTAACACACATGCATATTTTACGTAAACATAATTGTATTTTCCGGAACAAAATATTATTCTGCTATTTTAAGTTTTATCCATTTTGCAATAATTTCGTGCATGTGCCATTCGCTTTTAGTGAAAACCACTAACGTATTTCTTTCATTAAAGCATTTTTGAAGTATTCATTTTTGTATTCAACCAGTAATTTTTGAAGCAGGTACATAACTTTAGTACATAACTTTATACACTTTAATCGTTAACATTATTGCCATAAGATACTTTGCCTTGAATGATTGTGTATGATTGTTAATGAGATATTATATGCAGCAATGTATATATGAAAAACTGCTATAAGATTTTATTCATCATCTATTTCACCGCAGACGTTTTGCTTTGTTTTCTTTTTAAATAACATAAACATAATTATATTAAATATCTGACAAAGTACTTAATTATTCAGATCAATAGACTTTAGACTTAAGACATATCCTCAGAGAGTAAAGTCGGTTTTGTGATTTTATTCGCAATGGAAATGTTCGATTTATGACAGAGAAAGGCATAAAAACTATAAAATGTCAGTTACGGATTTAGCGAAACAATCAAAGTAATCATTTGTTAGACTTAAAGTAAATGAAGGCAAAATTTCAAAATAAATGTATCTCTATACCAGTACATTTACACATATTTCTTTATATGTTGTGTGTGTGTGTGTTAAATATACCGCAAGAAGATTGAATACTGATATACACCATGATATATGGTGTTTTTCTTTTCTTTTATTAAGCAATTTTATATCGATGCAAAGCTGTTCTTTTGATTCCATTGCCGTCAGTAATAAATATAAATAATTTAAACAACGCAATTTTGAAAATGAAAATATATTTAAAGTTATAATATATTTCAAGATATGATTTATGTTAATAAATACTATTAATGATAAATTTCAATGATACAAGCACACAGTTACTTCAACTCATTCGTGAAATAGTAAAACACTAAATGTGCTTGATAATATGTCAACCTTTAATTATTCTGAGGCGTGATTTTTTTAGCGTGAAGTCAGTTTGTATATTATGTAAGTAACTGCATGGGCTTTATATATCAACAACATAAATTGTAAAATCAATTAGAAAAAGGTATTTTTCATGAACGAAATACGGTTAAAATGGATATAACAACAAGCAAATATCATTGTTTGTAGATCAAGATCTTATGAAACAGGGGAGGTTTTACACATATGTAAATTGGCTGCGACGGAATGGTCAGCTGTATACTACATAGCTTTAGAAAAGCCGAATATTATAAAATGCTATCTAGACGAATGTCTATTTAGATCCGTGCAGTTGTCAAAATTACAGGAGAAGCTTACCGACATGTCCGTACTAGTGGTACTCGTTTTATACTGTGACAGGACGGAAACTCTTAAGTCAATGTCTTATTGTGCCAGTATTACGACACCATATGTCTTTTTCGGCTACTTTAAAAGATTTATACATTTAACATTCTTAAAAAAAAGATGTTGCCAAAAGAAAAACCAATGGATAGATTGAAAAAAATCAGTTGTTTTATTCAATGCAAAAGCTCTTACACCTATGCGTTTGACCAAATGCAAAACAAAGAAGATAACTTGTTAACACATGCTTAAGTTAAGCCGGGTTCCACGATATTAAGTTATAAGTCCATTATTTGTTTACTGAGATAAAAAGTGTGTCTTTCAATTAGAAGAAAATGTAAAAGAAAATACATTTTAAATATATCATATCGTTAACACTTCTTTACTAACGAGAATATCCTGCAGTAATGATCACTTTGATAGAGTCCAGTTGGTGGTCTTAATAGCGTGTTTTTACGCAGTTGTTTTATTTATTCCGGAACATGATTCATTAACAATTATTGTCAAATTATCACTTTTTATAGCCAATCTTTCTTATTTTTAAGCCCATTTTGCTAAAACCGACAAGGATGAAATGATCATTTTGTCATATGTAGACAAAATCATGAATTGGTTAATGGAACTTTTAACCGAAATATAATTATTTCTATGAAATACGTGAACAACATAACTTGTCATGTTATTTCATTCAATATCTAATATGTCTTTTTAACCTCCCGCGATAGTCGACGATACTTAAATTATTATAATAGTATAATGGTTAGGCATCTTGGGAATTTCCGAACGTTCGCTAAAAGGATATTGCACGAATAAACATAATGCAAATCATCTGTCATGTATGTAAGAGACATTGTTTCATTTAAATAATAATACACGGAATGGATATGCTTGATCAAGGTCTGAAGCAATCTTTTGATTTAATGTAAAACCAATTTTGAATCAAGCTGCGATTAATTAAATGCTCTGTAAGTACAATGTGTATGAAATTGTATTTTAATTTCGAATTAACTAGGGAAATAGCGATGACCGTACTCAACGAAAGATGATTATAAAAATGATAATTTGAAAATTTGAAAACAAAAGATATTTTAGTGTGTAACAGATTGACAAATAATGTTTAAAGCTAATGTTATTGTTTGAAGAAGATTGGTTTTCCTTTAAATTGTATCACTTAAGAGTTACGCAGTCCCATGCTCTGGCGACTTTGGCGCTGATTGTGCTTTAAATTGTATCACTAAAGAGTTACGCAGTCCCACGCTCTGGCGACTTTGGCACTGATGTAGACGATTTAGAAAAATCACCAATCTGATTACAGTTAATAATGGTCTTGTTATGTTTTATTTAGTTTTCATTTATCTATTTCTTTTTTGCAATTATTTAAAAGTGGAAAGTATCGCTTCTTGATACATTTAATGCTGAAAAAGCGACCTTTTTTCTATTCTGTCAAGAAATTGTAAAATACACAATAACACACAACAATAGGAATATTAGACCGATATATAAAACTAATCAGCATTATTTGCTGCTAACACGTTATCAAATCAGCTCCTAACTTTTTTATGGCTACTCAGGTGCCCGTTCGTGCCTGAAATAATGAGGTATTCCTCAACCAGTAAAGCTGGAACGTCGCGATATGTCCTATACTGTGTCGTTCTGACGTAACCCCCCTCCCCGCCAAAAAAAAATAATAAAAAAACATATTTATGGAAATTATCACAGTGCCCTTGTGACTGAGGAGTTACCGTCAAAGGATGAGACATGAGAATAGTATCCACCGTTTATCCCTGGGTGATGACTAAATGGGTGCAAATTACCGGAGTCTAGGCATCTCTTAGCTGCAGCCGGTGAGATGGTTTATAACAACCGGAGTCAGACAATATCATCTTTCCTGTTTTGGCGCAATTTGATCTAAATTGTGTTGTTGCGCCGTAAAACCAAACAAACAAAATGATTACAAGTGCAAACATCATCATAACTTCGAGGAAATAAGATACATCAAAACGCGTTCACATTTTACTGGCCTCTTGAACAAATAAAACACTATAGTTCATTTGTGTTTGTGATGTCATATGTGATTAGGATTTTAATTCGTTGAAATACAAGAAATAATGTGGGCCTGTATTGATAATAACTTCTCTTATTGTCCTTTAAAATAGCAACGCAATCTAAATCTTATTACATTCATTTACTGAAATAAAGTAATAAAATGCACTAATGCATAATTGAACAACAATTATTATATATCAAACTTCAAAACGCCTTCAGTTATAACCTTGTTATTAACAATGTATAAATATTTATGATACATATTTGCAAAATTGTTTTAACTAACTGTCATTATACTTGAATACTTGTGTTTATAATGCACACCAATCATATTGAATGAACTAAAAATTGTATTTACATATTTATACAGCATATACGGAAATTAAAAACAAGAAAAAACACACAATAAAAACAAACAAAAAAAGACTAAACAAAAAACAGTTTAATAGTATTATTGTTCATTATTTATACAACTCAAACTTGTTATATGATCAGATAAACTGATAAACATTTAACCGATTCTAAAAACTGTCGAAACTGTCGCGGTTAGGGTGATACTTCTTGACCCGGGATAGTATAATTAGTTATATATTTGACAATGTGTCCCATACAATGCGAGAAGTCCTATTTCTGTTTCTAAGCATTACTGAAAAAAATAATTGAAAAGAAACAAAAAATGTATTGTCACATAATTAACTAAACAATGAGCTCTTACCACTAAAATTTACGAACATGCTTAATCAAACCGAGACAATATTACCGCCTTGTTCGTCTTAAAGGTATGTCGTTCCTTTTTTTCTACCAGTTTCTTTTTTACATTATTGAGTCTTTAATCCATGTACAATAACAAACAGAAAATTCCAGAAATATTGGGTGTTCCTGAAACGACCCTCAATGCTTGAACAAGAAGAAATGTGTGTTTCTGTTTGATCAGGGTAAATGAAACGTCTAAAAATCGTTTGTGTTATGGTAATTTCCAAGTTTAAATGGTTATGATTGTATTAAGGTTTTAAGTTCTTTAAAAATGCCATAAGGTGTCTATATAGTATGTTTCAATTGAGTTATCACTAAAACGTTAAATCTGGAAATCTGGAATTAAACATAGTGTACTGAGGGTCACTTGAGGTATTCCTCCCCAGTAAAGCTAGAATGTGGCCGTATGACCTCGAAGTAAAAACTCAATTTATATTTATTTTCTACAAAATCTTAAATGACCGCGAACCAATCTTTACATTTATGTATTTGTTTACAGATAATTCTTTCGATTCTTCTCTATCCTTAATAAAACTACACTAACTGAGTTTCCATTTTAAATCAAGCAATTGTCCTATTTTAATCAAATAACGACAATTTGGACAATTCGTCAGCTTTAAAATAGCGTAAATAATGGAATGGCATAGTGAATATCGTAGGTGAAAATTAGGTACGTGTGTATAATTTAAATTTAAAATTTAGCAAAATGTGATAACAGGTTTACAACTGTATCCATACAAATCGAGTAACACATCAATATTACTGTTTATTTCAAACTTCAGTCCACTATCTACAGCTGTGGTTAAGAAGCAATAAACCTCGGATCATTAAAAAGTATGCTTTATAAATTGTCACTTTCGCATAGGCACTTTTGCGTTCGGTTGTTATTTGTTATAGAATAGTTTGATCATTCATATACTATTGATTAATATGCTACGGAGCGGAAACACAGTTATATCAGCCAGGTCATTCAGTTCCTCTTTGATTTATTATTTGCCACAAATCAAATCAAACTAGCAATATATCAAAAGAGAGGTAATGAAACAACTATCATAGAATTTCGATTAACGTTAGCTTAATAAGATTGATTTGCAGGGCAGATATCGCTGGCGACACGACAACGTCCTCAGAGAGGTTGCCGATTGGCTGGAAGGAGAGAAGAAGAAGCCACGCAGAAGTAACTCACAGGCAGGCTACATCAACTTTGTGAGACCGGGTGAAACTGCGAAGATAGAAGCTTCACAGAAGAAATCGATCCTTGACGCCACAGGATGGAATATGTCAGTCGATCTAGGAAAGAAGCTTGTGTTCCCGGGTATCTTCCAGACCAACTTGAGACCAGACATTGTACTGTGGTCCGAGACAGGGAGGCGAGATGTGAAGAGGCCTATGAGACGAAGAAGGCCAAGTACACTGAACTACTTGAGCAGTGCCGACACCGAGGTTGGCGGACTTGGCTATTCCCCATCGAAGTTAGCGCTAGAGGGTTCTGTGCGCAATCTGTATGTAGACTGATGACAGCTGTTGGCACCTCTGGCAGAGACAGGCGCCGGGCAATCCAGATGCTGAGCCAGGCTGCAGAGCGGGCGTCTAGCTGGCTGTGGCTACGACGTGAGGAGACAAGCTGGATGCGATCAACCTCCACACCGTAAGACGGTGGGCCCACCCGCCATTACAGATGTACTTGGATAAAGGGCCGTGACACCAAGCTGACGATGGAGGAAGATCCGCAGTCGGGAACCAGACCTCAGAAAGGTGCGTTTAAGACTGTATTATCCACACGTTTCTCTGGGAGTTGTCATTCCGTTCAATAACAATATTTTGCCTATACTCTAACATTCATTATGTTCTAAACCAATTAAAATATAAAAGCCTCGTAATGTTTGATTGGCACTGCATGAATGTATATTACTTAAGTATTGCAGGAGATAATTCTAAATCAATTAGTTATTTCTACTTCAAAAATAAAATCTTTATACATCGCACATTTATTATTTAATTGTTAAAGAATTCATATTCTGTAGTTATGTTTATCTTTATTAGTTATTCGATGTCTTGTTAATGAGTTGGGATTTTTAATTGACTGCAAACTTCAGCAAAAGGCCTATGTTTTTAACAGGTGAATGATGGTTAAAATAATCATGTTAGGAAGTGCATGCAAGTAAAAATAAATTAGAAATAGTTATCAAAATTACCAACATTAGTTCATGTAATAGAAGTCGTACCAGCAAATGGGCGAAGAAATGTTATTTAAAAAATATAAAATGTGTGATGTATATCCAGTCTTAATTGTAATGAAATGGGAATTTGGTTATCAATGTAAGTAATCATTGTCTGTCTTTATTTTAAATTCTTTACAAGAAAACGCTTTTCTGTTCACTATCAAATTGTTTCACACAATCAGCTTAAAATATACTTTTTATATCACTGAATGTATCTTTCGGCAAAAATGAAATTATTTTTTAAAATTATTATATCATTCGTGTCGCTTTCGATGCAAACCGAAACTTATAAAATGACATTATGTTCTATGCTTGATATGTTGTTGTTTTTGTAAGTTTGCTTATGACCGTATTTGATTATACTTATATTCATAACTGTTCTGTTGTAAGGTAACAAGAATTGTGTTTTTGGTTAAGCAGTGCCACTAGGCTTATGTGATTACAGTATACACAGTTTTATCATATTAACTTTCTGTAAGGAAAAATAAAAAGTATCTGAATATGAAACTTGTATCTTATTTAATTAGATACCGTTCCGTAAAACTTTGACTTTAATTTAATTTTATTTAATTTCTTCATTGCAAAATAATTAACGAAATAACGTGTTTTGGAAATACATTGCCGTCTTATATCAGGGCATTCCTCTATTCATTATTTTGTGTGTGTTCCAAAGTTTATCATTATATTTTGATGAATAGGATTATCTCTTGAAATATAGATTTTTATTTTTTTATTCATTTATCTAACAAATACGGAAATATATATATCTATAATTCACTTCATCAACACTTCCGTACCATATAGGTATCCCTTTAATTGTTGTGATATTGATATCCCTAATTAAATAAGAAGAGTTCAAACACTTTTGTGTCTTTTTTCACAATTAGAATAAAATTATTGAAAATACGGAGTGAGCAAATTATCTGGAATTCTGTTCCAGACTTACCTGAAATGGAATATTAATTTTGGAAAAAAAATCTTCAAATAAAATTATGTTAAAATGTCAGTTGAGTTTAATAGAATTACTACAAACTGATTATTTTTCTGTTTTGTCTGAAAATAATAATAATTCCGAAACTGTTAATTTACAATTATTTCGTCCTTTGTAGACACGATACACCATAATATTGTTGCGTCCCGTGCGGATGGCTCTTTAATAACTGCTGTAGACTGTTATATGTTTTATTACTTAAGGCCGCTTCTCTATGCAATTTGTTCATGTACTTGTGTATAATAAGTCAGCTTTATAACAACCTTGTGTTATTTTGCTTATGCAATTATAATAATTCACACCACAGACATAGACATATGCTGTATCATATATGCATTATTTAAATATGCCTACTTTGAATAATGCTTGATAATCAGACACTAACAGACAGGATGCGATCACAAACAAATGCTTATTAATAAAGCACTTAAAATTAATAATCCTATGCAAGGCTCATTTGCTGGTGCCACTTAAGCAACTTTCAGCTTTTATGGGACTCAGAAAAACGGACTGACGGACATCAGACGACACATTTTGGACTCCGCGGTAAATTAAATACCTTCATGAAATTATAAGTAAAACAAGAGCCATGTCAACATGGCCATCCCCCGCCGAATGTGTTTGCTCATTGGAAGAATGTATATGTAGTAGAGCAGAATAAGAGGTCTTTTGGTAATGAAAACTGATGGCTATAGTGATTACAGATTTGAAACCTATGTGAATACTGATGGCTGAAAATAACAAAGGGCAATAACTGAAAAATAATGCAGGGTAGGTTATCATTCTTGTTTGCTGCATCCCTCCTCAGTAAAATCTATCCACCTATGAAGTTTCAAGTTGATACCTCAAATACTTTTTGAGAAAAAAATTGAATTGAAAAATTGAGTATGAAAAATAACAAAGGGCAATAACTCAAAAATTATAAAAGGTAGAGTTATCATTCTTGTGCAGTGCACACCTCCTGAGTGAGATATATGCACCTATGAAGTTTCATTTTGATATCTCAAAGGCTTTTTGAGTTATGCTCTGGACAAAAATTAATTTTGAAAAATAACAAAGGGCAATAACTCAAAAATAATGCAGGGTAGAGTTATCATTCTTAAGCACTGCACTCCTCCTCAATGAGATCCATCCACCTTTGAAGTTTCAAGTTGATACCTCAAATACTTTTTGAGATAAGCTCTGGACAAAATAGCATGAAAAAAACAAAGGGCAATAACTCAAAAATTGTATAGGGAAGAGTTATTATTCTTGCGCACAACAATCCTCCTCAATAAGATCTATCCACCTATGACATTTCATGTTGATATCTCAAACACTTTTTGAGTTATGCTCCACTCAGGTGAAAAATTAGGTATGAAAAATAACAAAGGGCAATAACTCAAAAATTATGAAAGGTAGAGTTATCATTCTTGTGCACTGCACACCTCCGTAGTAAGATCTATGCACCTATGAAGTTTCATGTTAATATCTCATAGGCTTTGGAGTTATGCTCTGGACAAAAATCAATTTTGAAAAATAACAAAGGGCAATAACTCAAAAATCATGCAAGGTAGAGTTATCATTCTTGTGCACTGCACTCCTCCTCAATGAGGTCTATCCACCTATGAAGTTTCAAGTTGATAACTCAAATACTTTTATAGATATGCTCCGGGCAAAAATGTCGGACGGAAGGACGGACTGAAGCTCGGACGGACGGACGGAGACTATTTCTATATCCTCCGCCGAAAATTTTCGGCGGGGGATACTAAACAAATAACGCAAGAATGTTCAAGTTTAACTATTTAAGTTTATTTATGTAAGTCCTTAACAATCAGTCTTGCGCATTTGTAAAATCCGACAACAATATTAATATGAAATATCTCGAATTTCAATATATACGATCGTGCTTACAAAATTAACATTAAGATATGACTAAGATCGGGGCTGGCGCTTGTGTTATTAACAATAAATAAACAGTTATAGAGATATTAATACTTAAACTTTAAAATGGAAAATGTTAAACAAAATATAATTAATTTAACTCTCTTTTAATATAGATACTAATTCACCTAGGAAATATACGCAAATTACTATTGCAAAACTTTTCCGGCATGAATATTGACTTAAAATTCTGGCAACAAAGTGATCCCTCGGAAACATTAATCACAACAAAATTACAAGAGAACTGCAGACTCGTTTGATTGAGTCTGTTCACGAGGGATAATGAATAAATGCAACATCTATCACGCCCCCTTGTACCGGCTTGAGCGGTACTCAATTCTCAACACTTAATAGTGCTGGCATCAATGATCCCGAAGTTTTATTTCTGACAATAGTTCTAGATCTAATGTAAAAATAAAATAATTTTAAATTCTTGTTAAAGCTTCTACTTTTGTAGATCTACTGAAAAAATAAAATAAAATTACTTTTCAATGTAAAATAATATTTTACTCTAATGAATACTGAGGTTCTCAGTTGCGGAGTCCTCGCTGCTAACAAAAATCTGCCTTTTATAAACGTATTGCTAACAGTTTGCTAACGATTTGCTAACAATATTTGAAACTTGTGAGTTTATAACAAAATGCTAACAAAGGGGCACCGAAAGGATTGCTAACAGTGCTAACAGATAATAAAGTACGAGTTAAAATCACACAAAGCGCCATCAATTAAATTGACAGATCTAATATAAAAAACAATAAAAATACACAATAACAAGGGATTGGTAAATTTGATGCAAAAAAAAACAAACAAATTATTATTTTCGTATGCATAATCTAACGCTCCTATAGGTAACCTCACTTGATAAATCGAAATAATACATGACGTAGTAATTACATGACGTCATCAAATAGTGCATTACCAACATGGCTGACGATAAACACTTCCGGGTTTTAGTAAACAGTAAAATTGCCGATATTTGCTTAGGGGTAAGCTTTCAAAATAAATTTACATTGACAATCAATAGTATTTAATATTTTTACAACATATAAACCGTATATAACAGAAAATAAATATACATAGGTTAACTAGAAGGTAAATAAGGTCGATGAAATGCGGTGCATCACATTACCCCCCTCTTAACGAGTCAAAGTTCAATCTGCCTCACAAAATATAACAATCATGAATTATAAACAGTTTAGAAAACCAAACTTGTACTTAATTTTCAAATACATGTAGTTAATCAAAATTAACTTATTGACATAATGTTAAAACTGACCTGAGTTTCCCTTTAATTCTTATAAATAACAGTGTTCCTTTAACTTCTAAATTTTAATTCCACTATAAAAATTAAGTGTCTCTTTAGAAACTACCTGAATGTCATTACGGTTGCATTTATTGTATTAAACCTTTCATATATAAATCAATTACTATTAAACAAATACACTCTAGTCTAAGACATACGAAATATACTACAGTTTATACACTTTATACTTATGTCTATGTCATCAGAACAATTAACTTGGTTTACAGTCTAATATAGTCTCTTCCTCTCTCGACCCTCCTATAGCCATCCCTCGAACTTCCACCACTCTTCCTCTGTCGCTCACGTTCCGCTGGTCTTTCTCGCTTCTCGTCTTTCTTAACATCTCTATCTCTCTCTTTTCTCTCATGCGCTTTTGCTGGTCCTGATTCACCTCGCACTTCTCGTACTTCCGGTCTCTTATTCTCTTTACTTCTATCTTCATTCTTTCCCTTTCTTTCTCTAAGTTCACTTCTCATCTCCTTTACTTCTTTCCTCAGGTCATCCACCGATTTCTGTAAAGATTTTATCAAACCCGCATTAGCTATCACTTGTTCTCCCACGATACTTCCGGTTTTTCTGATCATTTCTGACAGGATATTTGTAAATCTAATCTCTCGATTACTGTTATCTTCTTCGTCAGATGAGGATGTTTCATCAGACGACGATGATGACTCTGACTCTCTATACCTTTTCAAACTTTGTCTAACTCTCTTCCTCGCTCTGCTGTCTCCGTCTGTATTTCTCTTCGTTTCTCTTTCTCCTCCCCGTTCTACCTCTTCCTCTTCCATAATAATCTCCGCTTTGATGACTCTACTCTGTGTCTGTAAACTTACTTCTTTCTCCAACACATTTCTTCCATCCTCCTTCGCCATCTCTTGAACAAGTCTCTCAGTTGATTCATCCACTTCTTCCCTTGCCTGTTCCTCCACACCAACTACACAGCCTAAGCTATCGTGATTATCTGCGCCTTTCTCTTCTTCCTCTTCTCCTGTGTTTTCCCCCTGTGAAACTTCCATCTTGTCATTCTCCTGCTTACCTTCTTTTTTGCCTCCACTTTTCTTGATAGTTAAGTCTAACGCCATTGCCCCTATCTCCAACCCGTCACTCCTACTCTCCGTTACACTTGCGCACCTTACGACCCTTCTATTCTCATCTGTCCGTACGACTCTCAAATCTAACGCGGCACTTGTTATATCCTAACCATTCACTTCCTCCAACTCTGTTAACTTCTTCGAACTGGCCTTCACTACTGCTCTTCTCAAGTCAATTGGTCCATCTATATCTACTCCTTTCTCTACTTCCATCATTCTTCCATTACTATTATCTTCTTCCTTTTCGCCCATCTCTTCTGTTCTTTTTTCACCTGTTCCACCCTCCTCAGCTAATGCTGCTCCTTCGCTCTCACCACAGTCTTCCTCTACCACGTTCTCAATATACTTGGATGCCATATATATTTCCGGCAATTCCATTTGTAGGGCCTTATCAAACACGTTTGATGACCCTGGGCTAATAGTCTTCTTGTCCCACCACCTACTGCTCTCTTCCTTGGTTAACATTTTCCAGTCTTTTTCTCCTACCAGATAAGGTTTGTCATTGCACACAAGAAAAGGTTCGGAGGCTTCAAAGCCCTTTTCCTTCATTATGGCCTGGTGCCTAACAAAAGTTCTTACATGGCTGAACAAGCTGACCTTTGTCTTGCTCCTAAAATGGCAGACTCTACAGAAGAAAGGCTGATCATCATTTGGCACGTGCTGTTTGTAGATGTACTCCTCTAATCGACTCTTCGAGTTGATATCTTCTCTACCTTTCCTTAAACAATGCAAACACTGGTATGCTTCTTCCCCTTGGATAGGTTTTCCGTTCCATATCTGAAAAATAATTGATGATTTTAGGATCACCATGCATCTGTTGCATAACGCCAGTCCCATTTCGCGATAGAATGTTAGTTCCTATGTTATAAACGAGCGCCATCTCTGTATCACGATTCATAGGTTCTTCGGTGCTGTATTACGACGACGTCTTTACAGCAAAACCCTTTTTTGCAAAATGCCGACACATGACACACGACCACACGACGTATACTTCGTGTTTTAATATGTACTAATTAGACCTACAACCCCTAGACCCTGGAATACTCGCTCTTATACATAAATTTTTTTCTTGCAGTATACCTGAGGAACACCTGGTTAAGTAGATTTAACTGATATTACTGTAAAAGGGAAATAACTTGAAACTGAAATAAAAAATATAACAACAGACAATTTTGTAAAAATACTTTAATGAGTAATTACATTTTCATTTTCTTTTTCAGCGCCTTGATTCATCTGGGTACATTCGTACCTACAGATGGTTTTTGTTTATCGTGATGGACCAGCTTTCTAGAACCACTTCTTTCCAACTGTAACACATAATTCTATGGCGACTTTTTTTCTATCACCACAAACGGACCATCATATTTCTTTTCTAGCTTTGGTGCAACACCAGGCTTCTTAGTTTCATGAAGGTACCACAGTAGATCCCCTGGATTGTAGATGTTTAAATGACCTTTCACATCATAGTAAGCTTTGCTGTGTTCAGCAGATACCTTCAAATATTTCCTCGCTCGCAAACAACATGCAGTTTCTTAAAAGCTCAACGTAATCACCAGGATTGCTGGCTTGAGTATGTGGGGGACGTCCGTAGATAATGTCTAAAGATAACCTGATTTCGCGACCAATACTAAGTAAGTTTGGGGAAAGGTTTGTCGATTCGTGCGCAGTGGCTCGATAGGCCCCTGCAAGGCAACCTAGGTAAAGGTCCCAGTCATCTTGCTCTTCAGCTAGATAAGTTTTTATCATCTTGACAATCGTAGCATTAAATCGCTCTGTGACCCCATTGGATCGCGGGTTGCGAGGACTTGCACGAGTTTTCCGAACATCAAGCATAATGCATAATTCTTTAAACAATTTGCTTTCAAATGCTGCACCTTGGTCACTGTGTATGCTCAGAGGTGCTCCCCATCTTGAAACAAAATCGTTGACGATTCTAAGCGTGCATTCATCAGCTTGCTGGTTAGGCACCGCCATGACCTCTACATACTTCGTGAAGTGATCCGTCAGGACAAGTATATACTTATTCCCACGTTTTGAAATTGGGAAAGGACCAAGATAATCTATCCCTTATGTATCCCAAGGCGCACCGCTACACAAGTGTCCCATAGGAGCTCTTGGTTTTTTAGCCGGAGCTTTGTCGGCAGCGCACGTGTCACACTGAGCAGCGTAAAGTTGAACATCGTGTTTAAAATTAAACCAATAAAATCTTTGCATTATCTTTTCTTTTGTTTTCTTAACACCTAGATTCCCAGATAACTTTGCGTCATGCATTTGTTGCATAAGTTCTTTCTTCAAACAGTTTGGAACCAGAAGCTGACGAAACTCGCCTGAACCGTTCTGCTTTTGAAATTTCTTGATCAAGATTCCATCTTCGATGAAAATACAATCCCATAATATCCATAGGTGCCTACTTGCGGCAAATGCCGTCTCCATATCTAAGCTGCTAGGTTTGTTTCCTTCAGTTTTTGCTTTATAGATAGGGCCCAGGTCAGGATCATTTGATTGTTTAGCCGCAAGCTCTTCAGGCCTGATAGTAAACAGCCAGGTACCCTGCTGGTGAGCACGCCGGTCAAAATCAGATGAACAAGGCTGTTGTCCGTCTTCGGCAACATCAACTCTGGTCTTTTCGTCTGCGTCGGTGATGATATTGGAGATCGTACCTTGTGGAGTATCCTTTACAGTCACGCTCTAAATTATCTACTTCCGGGCACTCGCAGTCTTTCGGATTCTGGCATCTAGAAAGTGCGTCACAATGACCTTGTTTTGACCTTGCTCTGTATTCAACAACAAATTCGAATGGCGCAAGAATTTCCAACCACCTTTCAACTTTTCCATTCGGCTCCTTCAGACTGAATAGCCACACCAGGGCTTGATGATCTGTACGAACCACAAATTTTCTTCCTAACAAATACTGCCGGAAGTCCTGAATAAAATACACAACTGCTAGCAGTTCCTTCTCGGTAATGTAGTAATTTCTTTCAGCTTTATTCAAAGCCCTACTGGCGTAGGCAATTACTCGCTCTCGACTTTCTTGCATCTGGTGCAGAACGATCCAATACCGACACCACTTGCGTCGACATCTAATATGAACTCTCCGCCATCATTCAAAGGATATCCCATAATTTCCGGTCCTGTCAAAGCTGCTTTCAGCTTGTTAAAAGCTTCCTCACACCTATTGTCCCAGCTAAATGCAACTCCTTTTTTAGTAAGATCAACCATATTTCTAAATTCAAAATTTTACTATTTCACGTTTAAATGTTGAATTCTGCTTAAGCGGGTGCTAGGGGGCGTGGACGGTAACTTGCACTTTCCAGTACCGTCCATGAACAGGCTCAATCAAACCGAGCCTGCAACATTTTCAATTTTGCCGTGTTGGGCTTTCTTTAGGGATTCTGTATTCATCTATTTTACTACAGTTGCAAATCATTTAACAAACTTTCTATAGTAACTTCCGGTTGCCACAAATTGTTTAACCTGCTTGGGATTTTCCTGTCTTGGCCACTGCAATATTTTGGCTATATTGTTTGGGTCAGGTCTAACTCCATCCTTGGAAACTATATGACCCAAAAACGTTACCTTGGTCTGAAGTAAAATGCATTTGTTTGGTTTTAATTTCAACCCAGCCTTCTTTACTCTATGTAATACCTAATCTACTCTAGCAATATGTTCTTCGAAACCTGACCCGTATACAATTACGTCATCAATATAAATAAGGCAAGTGACCCAATTCAACCCTCGGAGGGCAATCTCCATACAACGCTGGAACGTACTTGCTGACCCATTAAGACCAAACGGCATTCTTTTCATTTGAAACTGCCCGTATTTGCACACAAAAGAGCTCTAATGGATGTCCTCTCTTCTAAGTGGTATCTGAAAATAACCACTTGTCAAATCAAATGAACTGAATATACTTGAGCCTGCCACATCATCAAGGCAGTCTTGCACTCTTGGGAGAGGAAACCCACTCGGCTTCACCAATTCATTGACCTTTCTGTAGTCCACACAAGGCCTCATTTCTCCAGATTTCTTTCTCACTAAGACAATTGGACTGGCCCAGGGAAAACTACTTTCTTCAATAACATCTTTCTTTAAAAGATCCTCTATTGCCTGCTTCTCCTCATTAGCATGGGCTAAAGGTTCACATCTCGGCCGCTGCCTGATTGGTGCTGCTTCCCCGGTATCAATAGTATGTTCAACTAGGTCAGTTAAGTCCCACTCATTCTTCGAAAATGAATCTTTATAATTCAGAAGCATACTGCCTATTATATCTTTTCATGTTGCGATTTTCCTTTTGTGGACTTTTCAAATAGCTCTTGTAAATGCTGTGGAATTTTGTCAATACTGGCCTTCCATCATTTTTCTAGGTCAATGTTTCTTTCTATGGTATTCAGGCAAATTCTACGGACAGAGTTAAAGTTCTACCTGTCCAGACTCTCCTCCTCAGCTATTATACTTTCAGCTTTTATGCGACTCAGAAAAACGGACTGACGGACATCAGACGACACATTTTGGACTCCGCAGTAAATTAAATACCTTCATGAAATTATAAGTAAAATAAACAAATAACGCAAGAATGTTCAAGTTTAACTATTTAAGTTTATTTATGTAAGTCCTTAACAATCAACCTTGCGCATTTGTAAAATCCGACAACAATATTAATATGAAATATCTCGAATTTCAATATATACGATCGTGCTTACAAAATTAACATTAAGATATGACTAGATCGGGGCTGGCGCTTGTGTTATAAACAATAAATAAACAGTTATAGAGATATTAATACTTAAACTTTAAAATGGATAATGTTAAACAAAATATAATTAATTTAACTCTCTTTTAATATAGATACTAATTCACCTAAGAAAATATACGCAAATTACTATTGCAAATTTTTTCCGGCATAGAATATTGACTTAAGTTTCATTTCTGACAATAGTTCTAGATCTAATGTAAAAATAAAATAATTATTAAATTCTTGTTAAAGCTTCTTTAGGTAACTTTTGTAGATCTACTGAAAAAAATAAAATAAAATTACTTTTCAATGTAAAATAATATTTTACTCTAATGAATAATGAGGTTCTCAGTTGCGGAGTCCTCGCTGCTAACAAAAATCTGCCTTTTATAAACGTTTTGCTAACAGTTTGCTAACGATTTGCTAACAATATTTGAAACCTGTGAGTTTCTAACAAAATGCTAACAAAGGGGCACCGAAAGGGTTGCTAACAGTGCTAACAGATAATAAAGTACGAGTTAAAATCACACAAAGCGCCATCAATTAAATTGACAGATCTAATATAAAAAACAATAAGAAGGTAAATGTGATGCAAAAATAAACAAACAAATTATTATTTTCGTATGCATAACTTAACGCTCCCATAGGTAACCTCACTTGATAAATCGAAATAAAACATGACGTAGTAATTACATGACGTCATCAAATAGTGCATAACCAACGTGGCTGACGATAAACACTTCCGGGTTTTAGTAAACAGTAAAATTGCCAATATTTGCTTAGGGGTAAGCTTTCAAAATAAATTTACATTGACGATCAATATTAGTTAATATTTTTACAACATATAAACCGTATACAACAGAAAATAAATATACATAGGTTAACTAGAAGGTAAATCAGGTCGGTGAAATGCGGTGCATCACAATATCTTGAAGTAATCCCGGGAAAAGATGATGAAGTTATTGAATTGTTAGAGCCATGCTATGTGAATCAATAATAATAAGGTGTCTGAAGAAAGTGAACAGTACAGTACAACAGTCTTGAATTCGTTTTCATAAACAATCAGTTACAACGATCGAAGATTCATATCATTAACAACGATCAAGGATAAATAAATCTGTACCTTAGGCTTACATTTTAATCGCTTGCTTCATGTTTTTAATTCCAACTCATTCGCCAATGCCTTAATGAATGGTTTAAATATAACCACAACATAACAGTCGTTATGCTATAAATCACTCGAGCCATCAATCGCCTCAATTATTTCATTTATTGAATGGAATCTCATTGCATTAATTTAGTCAATGTCGACTGGTTTTCTTGTCATTTGATAGCGTCAATACGATCAAGAAGTGGGCTTCATTTCACTTGTCCTAGTTATCTTACAAAGTACAAGCATCTATAAAGGGACTGATCATGATGCATCTTATGATATTAAATGAAGCAGTTGTCATAATGTTCGTATGGGGGACTATTCATGTAGCTTCAATTCCCCCGTGTTTGGTTTTCTTTAGGGATTCTTTTTTTCTTTCTTTATTGTTACATCTGTGTTATTTGTGCCATGTGACGGCTGTAAAAAGTGTTATTTTCATTCTTTACGTTTTTAAGGGATTCTGATTTTTCTATTCTTTTCAATTTGTTTAACATATTTTCAATAAGTTTCTAATTAGTTTCAATAAGTTCCTCAATTTCGGGGTAAAAACATTTCTTTAAACTTATAATCAAATACATGAAAATGTCTAGCACATTTTGCATATCTATGTAGAAAAACATATTATGCGTTTGGCAAAATTAATATAAGAATAAAATCTTAGCTATATTTCGTTTTAAATCCTTATAAAACTCGTGGTCACGACAAAGTATCTCGTGCTCGCGAGATTTAAAACAGCATAGACACACATGTCACCTCTGTGCCACTGTTAGTATCTTTGCATATTGCGAATTTTAATTTTATAATTAAAAATAACTAACGTATACGTATTAAAGGCATTAAAAAAACACACAGATAAGAATGTGTTACAAGTGATACATCTTATACAACATTTGATTGGGACATTTTCTTACAAAGATTGATTCCATACACATGCTCACAGTATCTTTAAAGTATTTACGTTGAACGAAGATGAAATAATGATGTATGTTTATACCTATAGTTAGACCTTTATAGTATAATATATTATAATAAATGTGTTTGAATAAAGGAATACATTGTAAGCTTTAAAATATATCTCGGAGATACGTAGCTGAATAAATATAATTTATTCTGGTGAGCTAATAATGCTATTGTAACTGTATCATTGAATGAAATACAGTTATAATGTATACTATACTTTCTTAACTTACTTTGTCGTTGTTGAAGGTAACGATGGTACATAAATGTCAACAATCTCTAGTCAAAGGTCAAAGTCAAGGTTGTATTCAGCTGTATTTATTTAAGCAATTTGGAACTCTTATGTTCCTTATCATCAAGCTTGAAGAATTCGTATTTACAAATAAAATGTTATTATTCAATAAATATCTTCTTCCCTAACATGATGATATTTCCGTTTCATTTGAGGCCATATTATATGGTGCTGGAAATGGGTGATATATTATTTATAAATGGCATTTGACCTTTCTTAACACAATATTCTAACCTTGGATATCAATTGTGATTCAAAAACTTGTATGACAATACGCAACATTCCTTGTTAATATCCAATATTTCAGTATAATCTTCTAAGAAAACTGAGATTACTCATATTTAAATTTTAATGATGATATAATAACTAAGGTAGCTAGACATCTTGAGAAATAGACAACATTACGAAAAAGAAAAATAACACAAGTAAAATTAACATAGATGTAAAATACTGTGTTTAAACGGAAGTACTTCAATAAAATATATACACGTAAGAGTTGAATTATAATAGCTTTTGTTTTTTAATGAAAAGATTTTCTTTTGGAAAATCATCTTTCTGATCACATGTTCTATTTCAATTCCGTTAAAATACCATTGATGGTTGATTGACAGATTGTTTGATTGATTGATTGATCGATTGATTGATTCATTCATTCATTCATTTATCAATTGATTAATTCGATTAATTAATTTAATTAATTAAGTATTTTTTTATAAATTCATTAATAAATTAATTGATTTATTCATTTATTTATTCTTTCATTCAATTATTCTTTCATTCATTCATTCATTCATTCATTTATTCATTCATTCATTTATTCATTCATTCATTCATTCATTTATTCATTCATTCATTCATTCATTCATTCATTTATTCATTCATTCATTCATTCATTCATTTAATCATTCAGCCATTCATGCCTACTCACACTTAAATTAAAGTTTTGTATGTTTAAATATCTGAAAATCTAATGCTGATATGTTTCCCTACGTTTTCTTTCAAGGTATGACATACATATTCACAGAAAATATTGAATCGGTACATTAAAGTAATTTACATTATGCGTTGCTGACACATAATCACCTACCACTTTGAACTGTTCGTAATTTATAGTGGAACTGATTATAATGTAAAATCACTGCTTATACCATCATTACTCTGCAAAAATGAGATAAATCAAACTACGTTCCCAGTTTGCTGGTCCAGTGAACAAACTCTACACTGAATCGTTTGTTTTCTTGTTGCTGTCAGATAAGATTAACGTTTGAAATAGAAGAAAATATTTATGTGGTCCTGTATTGATTACACATGATACTTGTGAGAAAAATATCCCAATCAAATATTATATAATACTATAGTCACAAATGACAAACGGTCACAAATGACAAACGGCCACCAGGTGGCGTCTCTTTCTAAACAAAATCGTAATATCGGCCGTTGTCCGTCCGGCCACGGCAACAGCTGCAAATTTTGGTCATCGGGCGGACGCGGTCGAGATTTATGTACTACTTAAAAGTCTTAAGGTCAGTGTGTTAAAAAAAAGATATCTGGCGGCAATCACCAGGTCGCTGGGCTTTGTTTGGTTCTTACCATTTGCTTCAAGTCCTTCGACACTATAACATAGTCTAAGTCTATGGTTTGTCCTAAATTATACAGAAAATTTACTGTCAGGTACGTACATATAATACCAGAACTGTTTAAAAAAAACAATTGCATGCATTGAAAGTAGTTCACATTTGTTTAAATGGTCAATTATTTAATAGATACATTTTGATTCGAAAACGAATTTATGTAAACGGTTATGGAGCATAATTTGTTATTTATGTCATTCTTTGCTACATAAACGAAATCATGAAAATATAACAAGGCGTTGTTACGGTTTTGCTAGTGGTACAGATAAAAGATATTTTATCACGTTTTTCATACAGAAAATGTTAAAACAATCGGGTTATTTCATATTTTGAGATATATAGAAATATGTTTAAAGTCCCAACATATATATGTATCTCAACATGTCTAAGTAGAAACAAAATCCAATCAAACGGGAATACAATACGCTGTATCAGACTTGTGTTCTAAACTGCAGGTTTCATCGTCTGTTTCTTTGTCAAACAATTAAAAGCATTCTGTACGGTTACAGAGATTTTTTGTGTTAAACGATGTAACACTTAATATATTAGTTATCCATCTCGTCACTTGTTTGCTAGGAAAATGTAATAAGTGACATTTGTTTTATTGGCAATTGAAAAATTATTTGGTTGAAATATATAAATGTATTTTGTATATAGAAGCCGACCATTCCTATTTATTGTTTTATCCTATGTCAATTTGAAAAGTTTATCTTTTAATATATTGTGTAATCATCGTGAATAGAAAACAAAAATCAAATTACAACATTCCTTTACAACATGTTCATTATTTTGTTAAAAAAATACTTCGGCATTGCTTTCAAAACGATGCTTACAAATAACAAAACCAAATAAACGTTTTTATCAATTAACGTTATATCATGTTGACAAATTATAATCGGATACTGCAGAAAAGCTTGCAAGCCATGACAGCATAACAGTGATATGTAGGCTTCGAAACGGAATAAATGTATCAAACGTTTTCGTCCGAAAACAACAAAAAATAATGAGAATTAACATGCGGCCCAAACCGTATTTCGTAAGACCCAGTTCGTCTAGAAATAAAGTATAAAACTAAGATAATTTTTAAACCCTTTGAAACAGTCAATTTTAGCTAATTCGTTCTGGAATAAAACATTCAAACACCAAATTCTGCACTACTATATTATTGTGTATTAAACATTTAATATTTGATCAATCCGCTTCAAGGTTTCAGTAAATAGTGCATGATTATTCCAGAGGGTAAAATGTTGCGTTTTTAGTTGCTGCAAATCTAACATCTTAGAATCCTTTAAGCAACATCATGAATCATGTCGTAAAAATTATATTCTCAATTTGCAGAGAAATATTCTTTTAGAATTCCTATTGTTGTCATATCAATGATCAAATTTGATTTTATATTTTGCTCACTGATTTGGAACAATATTTCCATTACGCTCATATAAAAGCGGATATAACAGCTACATTTGTAGGAAGTAAGATTAATTACAGGAAATATTTCGACCTTTCTTTCATAGCAAGTCGTGAGTAGCGTGTTCAATTATGATCTGTGAAAGAGGTTGTCCTTTATCCAGAGTGTGAACTTAATCGAAATCGAAACAAATATTTTAGAAAATACCTTTACGACTATGACAAAGTGAGACCTGAAAAATATGAAACAGGAAACGGAGTAAGTACTTTTTGCGGTTGTATATAATGAGACTTAATTTGTACATAACATCAGTGTTTAAAGGATAGGTTAAATCTAGCCTACAAGGCTGCCATATGTTAAAGAATAAGCATCGAATATGGATACAATGTTATATTGAAACACTTCCCCTGTTGTCATACAATGTACACTTTAACATGAGAGCATATTTAAATATCAATAAAGGAAAATCGTTTTGTTCTTCACGAAGGCCTTTTTTAATATATTTGGCACAATTGTCTGTTCAGTAAGCGCACGTAATTAACGTTATAAACAAACAGATAAAGTAATAGCACGAATATTTGTTGTGGACATTTATTTGAAGCCTAAGATGAAAAGTGATATTATTTTTTTAAGTAAAAGTTATCTTTTTCAAATTATCAAAATATATTTTTCAAAGGTGTTATTCAATTTTTAATATTTGTTAAATAACTACTGGTCAGGTACCATCAACGGGACACTTTTGAACATTTTTCCATAAATAAATCTAACTTCTTAGATATAGAGGAAAAACACGCATTTATTGTTGTTATAAAGTGACTGATAGATCGACAACCATTGAACAAAGACAACTATTTTAATTAAGCATTTTTGGGGCCGTCCAGGTCTGGTGGTTGTCCAGTTTTGACGGTCCCAAACCGTTAGCCAACAAACATGCGGTGCGGTAAATTTGTTAAAAGGAAGAACTACATTTTGATCAATTAATGAGCTTTGAAACAAGGTTTACACAAAATTCTACCAGAAAGTCTTACATCTCTCACGGCCCCGTCCGACAATTATTTGCGCATGCGCAGTACGTAAAGTCTTACGTTCCTCACGGGTCTGACAAAATTCACGCCACACCGGTAACACCCGCGCTCCATTAAACCGACTGCGCTTTATTGGTCATAATATTTATCCCAAAAGCTGATAAGGTATCTTAAATATGAGACAAGTTTAATTTTGATTTAAAATAATTTATACAGTTCCTTATTTAACAATTTTATCATTCCTCAGATATCATACTACATTACAACGATTGCAACTAACATATAGGTTTGTTTCTTCAATGATTTACTTTTTCTTTATAATATAGGCGGTACAGTAAATATCGTACTGATTCTCGACGCTTAAGCGGGATGATATTTTTATTGCTACACACAAATCATTTTGTGACTTGTTTTATTACCCCGAACAAATTCTGAAATGATCTAAAATTTCAACTTACTTTAACAAAACTGAACAGACATTCAATACAATTCTGACATTGTACTTCTTATTGTGCTTACTGATGAACTTGAGAAGTAACCTTTTTGTACTTTTTGATGTCTGCAGTAACTATAATTGAACGGACAATGGGCTGTGTTGCATTAGACACATTATGATTTTGCAATATTGTAATCGGGTGTATACATTCACTATCCAAAGTTTGTTTTAGATGCGAAAATCAATATAGCAGGGTATAAACAAACACATTCTCACTTTCTGACAATTTCAAGTTTAATCAAGAGTCCAATGGCGGCAATTTCGTTTTCTAGAAAATGTATCAGGTAACCAGATTGTTTCTGTTAAGAAGTACTTTCATCACGTGTTTGTCAATATGAAATGCGAACGATAAAAACATTATTTAGGAGAATGCAATAGCTTAATAATTTAATCGAAAAAATGGGTCACACGCTGAAAGATTCGATGAGCTATTCTGTTGATCAGATTATTCAAAGTGACAGACACGTATACTTCGGAAATGAGTAGCTAATTCAATATTAACATATGATTTATATTAGTTGAGCATAGGAAAACAGAATACCGAACCGTATCATGTTAAAATAACGATTACAAGATATATCTAATTCACGGAATACATGAACTATATTAAGTTCATTCCCTACAATTACAATATTTACGTTACATTTATCATCGATCTATTTTGTTGTTTGTATTTGTAATAAAACTTTATTGTGTATATGTTTATTAGGAGAATCACTCAAATAACGAATGCGACAATTATTCATATTTGTGTCCTCTAGAGAGTATACTGTAACTTCTGTGTTTAAATGATGACAAGCTCTTTTAAGGGATAACAAGGATTATATCTTTAGTTTGCACAATGGGAAAATAAAACGGTCTGACTTCACTGTTGATCATTAATTTAGGTAGACAATGATTCCCATGGAACCAATGATACGACGGAAAGTCTTTTACTATTATTATTATAATTATTAATTATGTTAAAAGTCATGTTGTTTTAGAATTCTTCTTTGCAATAAATATAATGAATATATGTAGAAGTTTGGAGGTAATATTTATCAGGTATATGTTCAAAACGTTTCCCTTACCATTCTTATGATTTGTTCAAAATATTATATATTACTTCAGGGGCTTATCAATTGTACTACTAAAATATATATAAGAATGCGTGGAAAGTGTGTTGTCACGTCATTCTTAGTTACTAAAGTATATATAAGAAGGTGTGTAAAGTGTGCTGTCACGTCATTCTAAGTTACACAAGTATATATAAGAATGTGTGTAAAGTGTGTTGTCACGTCATTCTAAGTTACTTAAGTACATATAAGAATGCGTGTAAAGTGTGTTGTCACGTAGTTCTAAGTTACTAAAGTATATATTAGAATGCGTGTAAAGTGTGTTGTCACGTAATTCTAAGTTACACAAGTATATATTAGAATGCGTGTAAAGTGTGTTGTCTCGTCATTCTAAGTTACTAAAGTATATATAAGAAGGTGTGTAAAGTGTGTTGTCACGTAATTCTAAGTTACACAAGTATATATAAAAATGCGTGTAAAGTGTGTTGTCACGTAATTCTAAGTTACTAAAGTATATATAAGAATGCGTGTAAAGTTTTTTGTCACGTAATTATAAGTTACTAAAGTATATATAAGAATGCGTGTAAAGTTTGTTGTCACGTAATTCTAAGTTACTAAAGTATATATAAGAATGCGTGTAAAGTTTGTTGTCAACATGTACCAACATGTACAAAACATACTTTACACTTTCTTTGTCACAATATAAGAGAATTCATTACAAGAAGGACAGTTGTGTGTCTGTTGTACTTTTTTGCGAATTACCAACTGATACTAATTGCATACATAAAGAAGACAAATATGATGAAGAGTTCATAAGTTCTGTTAATTTTTATATATCTTAAAGAGATATTATATCTTATGTTTTGTTAGGAAATGAAAAAGAATGTCTGAAGACTTATCGATATAGAGAAATAAGCCATGTGTTTTAAATAAATTTTCTGTGTAATCATACCAATACAAATTTCAAATAACAATTACAGGATTCCGATTTACGTTATGCGTTATGAGTACTTAACATGCAAGGTATAAAAATAGCAAAAATAACAATTGTATAAAACATGATAACACTTTCCTTATAACACATTCTTTTCATGTATTTTCTCCTTTTTAATAATGATTTAGGAAAGTGCATCAATGCAATTCGTCATTTTCAAATTTAGAAGTTTTAGAAAATTAATCGTCTTGCCGCCAGATAGTCAAATTATTTCAATAAAATCGAACTTGAGAAAAGGTCTTTAGATTTTCAGAAAAGTAACAATATTAAAGAATTCAGGTAATAAATGTTACATGTTATTTGCGATTAATGACCTAATGACAGATTTTGTAGTATCTATTACCATATTATTACTGCTTTACTAACACAACAATGGCTATTTTCCACATTCTGAGCTCTTTTACGTGGACCTAAAGTGGCAACAATATTGTACTGTAATGGAAAAAATATAAGTGGTGAAAATTATCATTAATCAGGAGGTGCTGCTTTAAACATCCATAACACTATTAATATTCAAGCATTTTTAAACAATCACCGAACGGACCTACAACAAAACCAACGATACCATAGCATCTTCACTTGCAAGATTCCGTACAGACTTTTGAACAGTACGATAATCCTGTACTAACAGGGGTTATATGTCGTGCTTGTATGTTTTCATGTGGTGAAAAATAAATTATATAAGGACATGCTATGTTTGTATTTCATTTTTAAAGATTGCGATACAAAGGTTGTAGATAAATTTAAAGATTTCTGAAAGTAAAAATGATAGTGCATTCGATTCTGACATAAATATCTTTCAAGTGTAAAAGTCAATAGAAAGAAACGCAATAGGACAAGTGGCGGTAATTGTAAAAAATAACAATAATAACAATAATAATTAATAATAATAATAATAATATAATAATAAATATTTCAGATATGCAAGATGCAATGTGCATATAATCATATTCCATTATCCTATGAAATAAACAACAATGCGGAACAATAATTGCATCATTATGATGGAATAATAAAACCTTGCCAATATGCTACGGATAATTTGCTGAAAACATTGTTGTAAAACTGATTTCATTGACATGTATCAAGAAATGTATTAAGAGCTGCACTTAATAGAGACATTCTCTCCACCATGGTGCATATTAAGATAATAAAAAACGTCAAAACACTCAAATAATAATACGTCAAGCAGTAAAATGATAATACGAGCAAGATCACTATTTAACAACAGCTCTTTGTACAATTCCAGAACGGGCAATAGAAGGAGATGGTCACAAAAGTATAATATATGTGAACAGAGGGCCACAGTTGGGTCATACATGATTTGATAATATTTTAAAAATATCTAAATACACAATACTTCTATAAATATGAATGACATCACTTGTGAAATATACAGGCGATTATGACAGAAGTAATTGTATACCCCGGTCCATGTGCGAAGGTCGCCCGCCGACACTTTACAATGTTATTACTAGTATTTTCTTTTTATATAAGCACCTTGCTTTTTGAAATTCACAAAAATACTGTAAAGTGCAAGTTACCGTCCACGCCCCCTAGCACCGGCTTAAGCAGAATTCAACATTTAAACATGAAAACGTATAATTTTGAATTTAGAAACATCCGCAAAAGCCTCTTTTTAAGTCTCTTTATTCACGGATGATTTCCGATATGTACACTGATTAAGGAAAAATGCAACATCCACATCGAAAAATGCTCTGATTTGTAACCTTCACATACGAAGAAATAATCATATATCAATGTTTCATTTTGACTTTAACGTAACATTCATTGGAAAGCTATGCATGGTCCCAAACTATAAAAACATATGAACCCTGAAACAAGAAATCCGTGCATCCTTTTTTATGTTACAAAAGGAATAAGAGCTCCTTGCCTGCAGAAGAGCCAAACCATTTCAGACAAAGCTGCCTGGAGAAAATGTACAAACGTTTCAAGTAATAATTTACATGTAATATGCAATTAATGACTAATTTTGCAGTATTTATTACAATGATTTTATTTGAACATATTCTGAAACTTTTTTTTTTTTTGATGAATTATAAATTTTAAGTGCCTTTGAAATTACAAAATGTCTTTCTTTGTTCACTTGATAATATATTACTTTAAAATAGATTTTAAAAGTGTTCATGAAAATTGACATGAATCTGGAAGCTTGCTGTTTTAAGTAAAAGTCGATTGTGATATAACTTTATATTGTAAATCTTCAGCAAAATATGACTGGACAATATTCGCTGTCACATGTGACAATGTTGTGTAAAGTGAGTGAAATGAAGCTAATATTTGACGATTGAACTAACAAACTGTGCCTTGTTATTGTAAATATTCAGATGAAAGGTTTGAAATATTAAAAAAGATCTGGAATAACAATATATGACATGGAGTAAACATTTTGACTCGAGGTTTCTTAACAAAATGTGACGTTTGTTTATTTTTGTTGATTTGTTTTTGTCTGTTTGTTTCTTGGCGTGTTTTGTGTGTACATGTTTTTTTGCGTGCGTGTGATTTTATAATTTATCAGTCGCCGTAATGTACATGAAACAAGAAATTAAATTAAATGAAAATTGAATATAAAATTCTATCCTTATATAGGATTAAAATATAAGCAAATCACAGGAGCATCGCAAAGGCCAAAGATGCATAACATTTTCCTCTGAACCCATGTGCAACATTTTCCGATATCACTACTTTATCCAAGCTAATCATAACTACCTGCGAATTATGCCAGATCTGGCAAATGAATTCAAGTTGCACCTGTATAGGTTTGCAGATGCCATTATTACCTTTTATGTAAAATCAGATAGGTGCCTTTATGAGTGACAGGCTGACAAAGGTCAAGATCATACGTTGGAAAACACTATTTGAAATAGAGAAAATAATAATCCCTATAGAAAGTCTTAATCGGCATAAAATGAATATGTTGCAGGCTCGGTTTGATTGATCCTGTCCATGGACGGTACTGTATAGTGCAAACTAATATCCACGCACCCTAGAACTGACTTAAGCAGTATTCATTATTTAAACGCGAAAATGGTGAAATTTTGAAATAAGAAACATCCGCAGATGTGTTCATTTATGTTAATCAACATGGCAGTTTTATGCAGAATTATGTTTTGTTCAGTTTATGACTATTGAAAGATCAGCGTCAATCTTGACTTCTCAAATAAAACAGTCCAATACTAAGTTATGTTTTGCTTAAGTACAGATCAATTCATGAATTGCAAATAAATGGCCAATATTAGCATATTCAGTAAGTTGACATTAAAAGTCATCTTAAAAATAAGCGTAAGCTAAATGAAATCTACGTAAGGGTAAATAAAATACATCTTTTATAACAGAGCTTAAGCCTATTGTTACCGATTTTAAGCAGCATTCAAGCCGTTCACATTGATGATAAAAATCATTTATAGGTCAAGGCATATCTCCTGATGTACATGCAAGCAGACATCATGACATTTGTTCCTGTTTAATCTCTTGTTTAGCACGTTAAGAAAACAAACGCAAACAGACGCCCGGATAAACAGACAGAACGACTAATTTTGTGGCATGTTCAAACCAGTATATTCTCTAATATGTTTTGTTGTGCGGGGATATAATAATAACTTACTTTATTCCTGTTGGATGATTGTAAAATGTCTCTCAAATTATATTGCTTACATTTTGTCATTTACTATCATTTGAATAATCGGTTTTTGATTAGGTGTAGGCACTTTGTTAAAGCACTAATACAAATAAGACAATACCGTTTTCAAACAGTACGCTTTCTGATGAATATCATAATAGATCGCCATTTATTAATTCACAATCTAATAAAAAGAATTGTAAAAAAGCTAAATAAAAACGGAAAAGATTGATGGTTCGAGTGATAAATTACAATCTAAAATAATTTGATTTTGATGAGAAAATGGCGAATTTGTTCTCATTCAAGACAATGATTATGTAAAAATACTTCGCTTGTGGATTTAAAGTTGTGAAATTGTATTAGGGGTGTTGGGAATGTATTTTACCTTTTTGAACATTAGTTTCGCATCTAACATAAATGTTAACTGTTATCTGAAATAAAAAAAAGAAAGTAGGTTGATATTACAAAACTTCTCAAGGACTCAGTCAATGCTTTTGTAACATTTATCACATCTGAGTTAAATTTCATATCGACTCAATTTATTTGACGATGAACAATATTATAATAGGAACAAGTATAGATATATTTCCTACTGTTATCTATTCGAACATTTACATCTTTTATGCATTTTAGCAGTTATCTGGAAACTTAATTTGCTTTGCTTTGCATCTGTTACAAATAGATATCTGATTCATCAGAAAGGAAAAATACAATGTATTTTAGCGAAAGATATTTTTACGAATAATTAATGTATTGTGTTTTAACATACACTGCACGAGAAACTTTAAAGTTGGCCATTTCATGAAATGATAATGCAGTTACAAAAATGCACAACTGTTTTCGTTAAACAAAATTGTTTAGACACATCTGGTCTGAACACTGCTTTTCGTAAGGTATAAATCAAAATAAAGAGTGTTAGTTTTCTCAGAGAATAATATCACATTGATTTTTATCATAAGAGCTGTCTAAGATTATACGTATAACATGTTATTTTAGACCGACAAAACTGTCAATATGAAACATTCCCTTTAGGTAGTAATAACAACCTAGCAATAATGTGAGAATTATACGATGTAAACTGTCTGCCTCTATAGACAGCATGTTGTCCATCCATTATTGATTTTTCTGATACATAAATTATGACAATTAAAATCTATATCTGTCTTTTTAATCCATTTATTTTAACTATTCTTTAAACCTTTTTTTCTAAAATCTTCCAAAGACTACTGTTATGCACATATAAAATACTGATTAGTTAAACTTATGTACTCGTTCAATTGATTGGTTTGCTATCATAAGTTACAATGCTATTTTAAAACATAGCATACCTCTTTTAAAAATAGATTTTTACATTAAACCCTATTGAAATCAACAGGATTATATTTTATATAAGAACTATTCATTATGTTAACATCCAATGTTTGTGTCGGTTTAACCCATTACTTCATATACACGCCTTTTAACGCCTTTTTCACCCCCCCCTTTTTGTTGTCTCAAATGGTGAAAAAATGCCTTATTTAGGCCCCCAACACTTGTTTTTGTTTGAGAAATGTTGTTAAAAAAAGTGACCACTTTTTCGGCGCGGCCCCCCAACCAAAATATACATCAGGGGGTTGCCAGAAGGGGGAAGTGCCCTCTTCTGTTTGGGGGGTTTGAAGGGGGCGGAGTCCCCCTCATCGCCAAGAAAATTTTGGACTTGTGAGAGGCTATAAATGACCTCAGATTGATCATAAGGTAACGTGTAACCAACGCTGGAAAGCATTTGACTCTATCTCAATCCATTGAGAAGTTGCAGCACTTTGAAATCAATTATGATGGAAAACATCAACGCAAAATAGTGATTTTTGGCAATTTTGAGATGTCCCCTCGTTGCCATGGTAACAGAAAATTTAAGCCTGAGCATGTTGTTGCAAGGGCAATGGTCCAGTCAACATTTGTGCCAAGTTTGATTAGTGTTGAAGCAGTTTTTATACTATTATAGCAATTAGAACTTGTAACGGGAGACTTTTCAATGAAAACAGCCATTTTTCACAAAATTCTCATGAAGTAATGGGTTAATTATAGAAGGCGTCTATGATATAACATTTTGGTATACAAATGTATTATCATGTCTTTGTATATTTCTGAAAGTGCGATTAATGTTATACAAAAAATCTTAACAGAATGAGATAGCAACCATGCCAATGATAAATGTTAAATTTAAGCGTTATCATTTCATGTAAGAAAGACTGTTTAGATTTAGCCAAATATTAATCTCTAAAGACTTAGTCTTTTAAATCAATTCATTTTAACTATTCTTTGAACCTTGTTTCTAAAATCGTCTTTGCATTACGGACGAATCTTGAAATACTCAAAGTCATTATTTTACATCATACGTATCTACTGAAGATGTTAATTCATGTAATGCAAGAGTCAAAAAAACGTAGCTTTTGTATTTAAACCGCACTAGGATTAGAAACTCTGAGCATGATTGATTAAATGATTAAGCTATATTACATGTGATTGAACGGGAGGACGAAAAACTAATTAAAGATACTAAGTTAGCATTAATCGAAGTTCTGTGGTCGTTGTTTCATCAAGTTCCATCTGACATATCGTTGTTTTGATCCGATTTGTGATTAGAGCAATTAAATGAGCACGCCAGCCTGCTTGTTCGTGCGCCTGATATCAAACATATCAAACGAAGACCGTAGTGAATTGCCAACAAATGTATATGAATCTTGACAGATGACATATGCAAATACCAGGTCAAGGGCATACATGAAGGATATTACTCGTATTTAATTGCAATAACTAACCAATTCGCATTTTCTATTTTGTTTATTTCTTTCGTTCAAACTAAAGCTATTGACTAGGGAAGTAACTTTTATTTACCAAACCTCTGGCAAGCAAACTGATCTTCTGGTTTTGAAACTGTTCATGAAAGATAACGTATCGTTTGCATTTTTATAAGTCTGTCAGTCATCTACTAGCAATGGTTTTATCTGTTTAACGCTAAAGTTTCTAACGTCTCGAAGGACAAAGTAAATCAAACACCACTGTGATACAGAAATAATGTTTTCAAACTGCCAAACAACGCTAAACACACAAGGAATAAACAAAGACGTAAGTTTCGTAGTTCGGAGTAATTTGGCTTGTTGGCCACACAAGAAAATATTTAATCTTGACAAAAAAGGATTGGAAACCAAAGCGTTTCATATTGAGCTTAATATGAAGTTTAAGATATAACAATTTATTTCGTTTTTTTTTTCCTTTTTGTTTTATCAAAAGACACAATTAAAATGTATATATTACATACAGTAGAATATTATTTTTTTGCCAACAAATTAAAAACAATTTTGGAATGCATATAAATTGGTTATTGCTCTACCTAAAATGTATAATTCTAATTCTATGAAGAGCAATAATATTCCCCTTTCAAACTAAAATAGCTATCAAGTGCATTATTACACGATATAGGTACAGCATACAGACAAATGCTTGTAACACGTCATATAAATGTTACATCTCGTAGGATCATTTAGCTAATTAACATTATCTCATTTTGTCAGTGTAAGTTGTCATTAAATATGCTTTAGTGTCCGATTGTTGCAAAGTGTTTTGTAAATTGTGGTTGCGAAGCAAATAAGGCCTTATAAATGTTATGATGTTAGCTCTGCACATATTGTACAGTATCATTATTATGTAATCATATGCATGTTAATGATAGGAATCCAAACAACAGGTACGTTGCTATTATAATTATTATGTGAAAGCGATATTTCTTCTTATTTTATCATTGCAAATAATATAAAAAACTTAATTGTAATGTTGCTGTACATATCTGACATTCAGTCATTTAATTTATGTTGTGAGTTGTGTACTGTTCCACCCAGTCAACTATAATTGTTCTGTAAAGTTATTCGAGTAAAAAAAACATATGAAGTCGAATCTCTGTCAACTTTGTTATCAAATTGAATGTTTTTATTCTGATTTATGTTTAATATAAAGAGCAGTAGAATGCAAATCCAGTTCAAGTACTTTCAAACTGGCAAGTGGTCTTTTCAAGGATGCCAAATCTGGTTATTTCCGACAAGAAACAGTGATATGGTATGATACTGCAGTGAGAAAACAAAGAATTCTTGACTCCCGAAGCATTAAAATATATTTCTTCACATTATTTCATTAAGGTAAGCGCGATTCTACTTAGAAATTTTGAAATAGTTTACCTTTCCGATTTAATCATAGAAATTGATATGAAAACAGAGAAGCTTATAGTTTATCATGGATCAAATCTGTTTTTATACAAACTATCATTATGTTCGTTATATATCTTTTCTTCAATATTTGTCATTATAGAATAAAACACGTTTCAAGAATTGTCCATTCATTTTACACATTATTTCATTTTTTTCTATGTTTATATTGATGGCAAAAAGGCAGTTTCATGCCATTGTACAAAATATAAATAACACAATATATACGTGACAAAGCTTGTCTTTTGATTTATTCAGTAATGTCATATTATTACATGTTTATGACAAACTTAAGTACTGTTCATTTCAGTTACTTTCTTCAATCATGAAAAACTTTCAACAAACTGTATTTCAGAAAAAGAATTACCAACAAGGACATAACCGGGATTAATAAAATGATCTGGGAGTGTAGAACTGTGGAGCAACGATGAAATTGTATGTCAAAAACAGATAAATGTTTAATTTCTTAGTTATAACCACGTTACCATTACGTTTGTATCTAGTTAGCTTTTGCACAATTTGCATGTGTAACTATCTATCAATATGCCTAGTATAATTTTTCAGTGATTCTTTCATTCAATACTTTACTTTAACTGTAGTTTATCTAATCAAAATAGACAAAAGACACCAACTACAGGATTAAAATGTCTTACATCATACAATTATTGAATACTGAGCCATAAAATTATAGGTAAATATCACATGATATTCAATGGCTCACTAGTCAATACTTGTTTTATTATATGACCAGCATTAGATTTTTCAACGTTTAGGACTGTTTTCATTCAAGCCTCACAAGTCTTCCTTGTATTGTCATTAACTGTAGATCTGATTCTATTTTAAAATTGGTAACATACGTGAAAACGGAAATGAAATACCTCAGTTTATTTCCGTGTAGAAACAACAACTTGTAGTGAGAAGTTGTATCTGCATGAGTATGAGGTTGCGGGAGGAGATTCATCTGGATTCAAATAGGGTGGGAAGTTGAAATTGGATGTCAATAGGGTAGGGAGGGTTTGTTTTGGTACTACTTAAGATCGACATAGGTAAATCCCGTTCGATTTTTAAAAGAAAGGAAATACACAAGAGAGATCAATGCATGTTTAATTCTCACACACAGAAACACACACACACGCACGCACGCACGCACACACACGCACCAACGCACGCACCAACGCACGCACACACACACAAACACACACACGCGCGCGCGCAAACACACACGCACATACAGACAAACACGCACACTTGTAGATTGCTTACATGCATTTGTTATACTTGAAAATGATATAACACATACAGACGAAGAATATATTAGCGCTTGTCGCGAAATACTTTTTAAATTGACTTGTCCTAACATTTTCAAGAATCTTTGTATCATTTGTTACTAATATCTTCTATGCGATTATCGTTTTCAAGGATATTTATTGGTTATTTGCGAAAAATATATTACCTCATTTGCTTGATGATTTTTTTGGCACACGGCGGCTTCTAACAGATTTAATTGAGGTGTTGTCTGTGATAATTATTGAACAGACTTAAAGCGCACAAAATATAAATATATGAAACAGAGTAAAACGTTAAGGACAAATATTTTCATTTGTGCATCTACACATTTGTATTACCAGTTAAATATATTTATGAAAAGGAAGTGAAAATCAAACTGGAAAAAAATGAGCTTGCCAACGGGCACCAGAAATATTACCAGTATTTATATATTTATAGTTTATTGTGGTATAAGGAAATACACGATCACCTGTCGCTATAAATTTATCACTATGCCTTCTAACGTATTTGATATTTTAGAATAATTCAAAAGAAAAGATATGTGGAATTAATTTTGTAAAATTGTTGATTCAACATGACGAGTGTACGAATTTCTTTTGGGAACACTTCTATACTGAAAGAAAGAAAATTTCTTGCTATCAGAAAGTAATATATAAATTATTTTTAAAGAACATGTTGTTTATATCATTTATTCAGGGTAAGCACTTGAATACAGTACAAAATTAATAAACATTAATCAAATATTGTCATTTCTGTTAAATATTGGACTAGTTACAGTTTTCCTTATTTCCGTACTATTTGAAGCCACATGTAAAAATATTTCAAAACTATTTCCATGGATACCTCAAATGATTTATTGACAACCTGTTACTTTTTTCACGAACATTGTCATGCTAGAATATATTTAGTTATGTGACATACCATATAGCAGGTTAGTTAAGGACGTGAAATTAGGAATGATAAGGTCAAACGCCATTGGGCTTGGCTTCTGCAACTGAAAAAATCTTATTTGAAAAATAAATTACGTGTATAATTTTAAATCAGATAAAAGTTCAGTAAAGAACGAAAGTGGTCTAAAAAAACAGCAGCGAAAAAACATGACTGTGATAATGAATAAAAAAAGTATTGCCTAAGATTGAATAGTTTATTATAGTTCTGTATTGATCTAAGCTAAAATGTGACATATCTTACATGCTCAAATTTAAAGTATAATTTAAGTGATTATCCTGTCCGGGGTTTACCTTGCGCCCTGTCCTATTTTTCTTTGGGTCCTCTCCTCCTGGGCTCCTTGTCGCTGGTTCTTGTTGCTGGGTTGTATGGGGAATGCGTTCATTGAACGCAGCCTTTCCTTGTTGACCTTGTCTATCATATTTTGATCTTATTTAATCCTGGATTTTCTCTCTAAGATCCTTCATGGCAAGTTCATGATAGTAAATGTCACAATCCTGTCAGAATAGCTCTAAATAAATATGATTTTACTGAGAAATATCTCAAATAAAAGTCCTTGGTCATGTTATTGCCCTTAACATTACTTGATATTTGTCGGCACGTTCAACACACGCAAATTCTTACAAATATCAGATTTACTTACTAAAAGAAACATTTAGCAATCGAGAAAGTCAAATGCTGTGTTTGATCCATTTAACATATCTCAGACATTGGTTTAGCCTTGAAATTGTTTAGAAAAGTGTTTAATAGCAGTCATTTAATATAACACGCCTTTTAACGCTATGTTTGTTTCATAAGATTATACTTACTATGCTGGTTTCATTCTAAGATTATACGTACATGTTTGTCTTACTTCCAGACAGAATATCAATATAAATGTTAGTGTTTAGGAACAGAGGTGTCCAACAGATATATGCATTTCTCTTGAAATAGTTCATATTAGACGCATTGTCAATTATAAAATTAAACATACCATCTTGGGATCAACCGAGCGTCGATAGTTAAGACAGTTAAGACAATCGGTTCAATATATTTGTCTGCCATAGTTTTGCATTTGCGTTATAAGTATAAATGTTTCATACAATGTAGTAAATTATCATTGCTTTTCACGACACATCCTTATTATTATTCTAAAAGGCGAGTTGGTTGGTTGTTTGGTGACTGAGTAGGTAGGTAGTTAAATTGCTTGATGTTCATTAATGTTTTTACTGAAAAAAAAAATCAAAATTAAAAACTATAATTTTTCGAAGGAATCATTCAACAAAAGCAAAAATAATAATAATAATAACCTATGCGTCAGGTTCAAATGAAGTTTGCAAACTTAATACTTTTTGCTGTAATATCAAAGAAATTAGAAGTTGCGTGAACACGTGTTTGCTTTATATATGAACAGAAAGAAATATCCTCTCCTCAGGAATTTACTAGTAAGCAATAAACCCGGCTTTTTATTCTATCTTTGTGTTAATAAGATTATTGAAATTTGCATTGATTCTTAGGGCAATAATAATAATTACTTTTAATGTAATTGTATTCTAACTGACTGACATTGAGAAACAAGTCGCCAATTGCACGTTTTGTAGTTAACATATTACAGTGAAAGATTAAGCTCTTTGAACTTTCTTTTGGAAAGAAATAGATAAGGAGGAAAATTGAGAGGTTATTGGTTTCAAGTTAATTTTATCAAGCAACCATTTTATTTCTATATAGCTCAATTAACGTTATTATTTACATAATTGTATTTGGTCATTCATTTCATGATAGCTCGAGTTTCACTTATCACAATACACGCACAGAAATATGCATAACGGCCTTGATGCAAGCATTCCAGAAATGAAATACTGGTATCTCTGTTTTCATACATTAAAGAAATGCTATGATCAAATTTGCTATTTGAAAAAAAAACCTGATAATTAAGTCTGTAAAATGTAAACAAAGTATCTTTTGAATACACTCAAAGAAGTATCAAGAGACAATGGCTTGCTCGACAGAGATGTTAGCCGATTTTGAATAGAGTCTATCTAATTAAGTCTGTTATCCAGGGACTTAACCCTGTCAACCACAAACTGCTGAAACTGTATTCGAGACTGTGGTTGCTGAGTCATATGAGGGGAATTACAAAATTGTTGTTGTTTTTGTTGTTCTTGTTGTTGCGACTACGGGTGGAATGTTCCTGAAGGGGTTTGATATGAGTTCATATTTGTCATGTTTAAAAGTTGAACATACCAAAGAGAATTCATTGTCGTAATGTAATTTTATTCGTATAAAACACTTGTTGTAGACTGAGAAACAGGCGGTATGTTCTGACGTCACTTCATTTTTCTGTTAATATCACTGTATTATCTGGGGAAGAAAGAGGTCCCTTTTTGCCACCACCTTTCTTATTTTTAGTTTTCTTTGGAGGCATTGATTAGATTATCCCGAACAATAAATTTGACGTTAACCATTAGCTGTTTATCTACAGTCCACAATCCTCAATCACTCACAAAAACGGCCCGGGACTGGTTAAATATGAATGGTTTTATTTGTAATAAATTCAAGTTTATAATATTTAAAAAATAAAAAAAAAACATCCAAAAACTCACTTTTCATGTATCTTTAAGTCAACTTTAAAAAAAAATGTAATCCGTATATTGTTCATGAACACCACTTGATATAAGTATTCCGAGTAAATATAAGAAAACCTCTTTAAAACTAAGATTTTTTTCAGAGCATTTAAAACGTTTCTGTCCTCCATAGATCACGTGATACTGTCAATTATCATTAATATAATATATGTATTCATTATTATATCCAAAGGCATATATACTGTAAACTGAACATGGAATAATACGCAGTCATTCATTTGAAAACAAAAAGCAACAAGGACGGACGGCGTTCAATAAAATCAACCTGATCCCAAATCCAGTAACACAGGACGACTGGCAAGAAATCAAGCAGGGCACCAAACAAAAACATGAGATGACACAGGGTCTTGGCACGGACGGTTTATATATGAAATTCCATAGAAATCGCAAGGTATATTTAAGAAGACAATTAATGAAAAGGCTAACAAAAAGATAAGGATGCAGGGGAAGATACAAGAGGACGGGGGAGTGATCGGGAGAAAACGTGAAAAGAAAAGACAACTAGTAGAAAGCAATTATATTTACAGAAGACACACCTTTAAACATAATTAGTAAGCAGAATCATTAGAAGCGGGTCGATATTCGCAATGTTTCATCAATTTAAGTACTGTAACACATTTTCGTTAAATGTTTTATTATCTAAAAAGCATTACATTTTTTAAAGAAAGACTATCACATAAAAGAGGAAAGTGTATCAAAGTAAAGCAGGGTAGGACCGCATTAATACAATTTAAAAGATTTAACAACCTCGAAAGACTTGTCTTTTTCCTGAAAAAAATAATTTTGTTTTGAAAACCATACACGTCTACTTATATAATCATGCATGTTTAATTGTCTGGAAACTATTTTGCTTGAGCAGATATTATGGAAAATGTAACCACTTGGTTTCCGTAAATAAGTTTTATTGGGAGTTGCAATTACATATTCCATTTACTTTTCAACACAATTATCTGATACAAACATTGAACAAATATCATGAAGTGTAATCAAAATGTGTGCCTTACGTGTATTTTAGACTTGAAATGCAGTCATACAAAAAGATAAGATAATGTGAGATCAATAATTAGGAGAAGATTATGTATTCTTTACTTTTCTTTGAATATATTATTCGACTTGAATTAAATGATTGTTTGATTGTTTGTTTGTTTGGGTTTTACGTCACACCGACACAGTATAGGTCATTTGGCGACGTTCAAGTTTTACTGGTGCGGAACACCTCAGGTGCCCTTCCGTGAATTATTTCAGACACGAAGGGCACTTGAGTAGAACCACCGACATTCCGTAAACAAGCTGGATAGTACATTATTGTATAATGCTCATATGAATATTACCTCGAAATACAACATGGTGAAACTAACTGTTTAAAGAACTCCTTACGGATGCTCGTTGTTGTAATTTTTCTTGTTTTCAGTCAAAAAGTAAAGCTTGTGCTTTATATTTTTGTTACTGTCGATATTATCTAAATTGTTTAGTTTAATTCTCAAATTTTGATGAACTCTAGCAATTAAGCTTTATATAATGCCACAGAGTTATTTTTCCTTGAAAGAGAGATTCTGTTTTTTGAACAATTATTACAAGAAAAATTCAGAATTTCCGGGATTTGTTTAAAATCCTGATAAATGTCACATGGTCTTTTTTAATATATTTTTGCATAAAGTTTGATAATTTAACTATTTTATTACAAATCTTGTTGTTTTGTTGTCATCCAGAAGGTCTCAGGCCTTCAATGACCATGGACATACAACAGCGGCGCAGCTCAAAGAGCGCAAAGTACGTTAACAGTTTATAATACATAAAAATATCTGATACAAAATGAATCTTTTTCAAAATTTGCTGGAACTTAGAATTAATGTAAAACACGAAAATTGACCTGCTGAAATTTCCAATTGGTTAAACGCTGTATTTTTTCACCAATATTCAACGTTTATCTATTCGAAAACGCCCGGAAAACGGTCCTTTCTTAACATTAAAATGACAAAAGAAACCTGATACAAATTTAGTGTAAGAATTTTTAATTAATGAATTGCAAATAATATCTAAATGTTGCTATGATCAAAAACGTATTCTAATAATAATTGAAATTTAATAAATCCAAGATGCTTGATGCATCTGCTTTTAAGTCTAGAAACAATTAGCTATGGAAAACGGAGACGACAACATTTTATTTAATCTATTTTTGTACCTTTATACATATATCTTTTATCAGGCACATGTTGCATGTAATCAGATGATATAAAGAGGAGAAACATATTGCATGCCTTCTAACAAAAGATGTGTATGATTTTCCGAATTCCCCAACAACAACATCATCAGCAAGCCAAAGGTTTGAGTTGTTAGCACTCTACCTGTAAGCTACATCTGGAACTGTCCAACAACACAACACATTATGGTATGATAATTATGTGGTTAAAATGCGCCGACCATATATTGCGAACAGCGACAAATACTTGAGAACATTTTGTATGTGTTTAAGTATTTAAGTATGTCGCCGTTTTCATCATTTTATTGTTCATATGTCAGAATAGATCTTATATCAAATGTAAAAATGTTAAGGTAATAAATATTTTTAATTTGTATGGGTTTTGATCGATATCCAATTGTCAATTTATGAATTAATGAAAAGTTATAAATGTATAAATAGGACACATTTCAAACAATGTAAGGCAGAATTTAAACATAACATGGTGCTTACGTAAGAATTTAGAAATATCTGCAGATAAAAGATGGTTAACATGGAATTCCTTTTATTTTTCATATACCAGGTTAGAGGTAAAAAGTAAGACATTCGTGTGGCAGCTGTTATGATGATGAAGACAAATAAATAATAAGAAATGTGTAATCATATACTAACATAATCTTTGTAAATGAATACATTTTTTTTAAAAAGATTGCGCTTGACTTCAATGGTATTGTAGTTGAATGGTATTGTAGTAAACATATAAATTTAAGGAAAACAACTGAAACATCCCAAAAAACTATATTTTTAATAAAAGTTGCATAAAGTTGTATAATGAAAATTTATTAGAAATCGAACTGAAATACACTTTCTAACAAACTATTTATTTTTGGAAAGAGCCCCCTCCTCCTACACACACAGTTTAAACATGCGTATGTACATTTCCCTACAATATTTATTGCAATATTCAAAATATAAAACAATATTTGTAATTTTATCATTCTGTTGTCAAGAAAGAAATGTTGTTTAAATCAATAACAATTAACTAATTACAATGTAAAATGATTGAGAGTTGCGACGTGGTGGTACTATCACACAAATATTAATTAGGTCAGTTGTGATTAAAATCTCCTAAATGCAAATTTATGAAATAGGAAACAAACTTATTATGCTTGATCGAAGATACTTCTGTGTAATCAGAATCAATGACACAACGGGAAATTGAGAGACACAAATAGTCAAATAGAATTAACAACAACAATACAAAGTAATAATAATAGAAATAATAGTAATAAAGAAAGAGTAATCAGTGAAAAACTGAGAAAAGCAAATTATTGTATCCTAGAACAAATGACACTATTAATCTAAGCTGTTTCTGAAAGATGCTTACAATACTCCTGCAATTTAATAAAGTTGCAATGCTTCTGATAAATGATAATGTATTCTGTCAAGAATATATCTTAAGCATGGTATTATTTCCGACTATACTGTCAGAAGTTAACATAATTATTGTGCAATAATGATAACATAGTTATAATGAAAGAGAAACACATAACAAAAGCATACAAACCTATAATGACGTCCTTAGTATGAACTGTTACTTGTAATTCATTGCTGATGTCATGCAATTGCGTTGATTAGACTTCAGCTTTCTTTATAGATCTCTGCTTATCTATTTTGGGGAAATAATTTGTGTTATTTTTTATGATGTTATCGAACGATTATATGACAATTAGTGCAACCTCACATATATTTTTACCAAAATGAATACTTGTATGTTAATGATAGTTCAAGGAATCTGAATCATATTTTTCTAAAAGAAACAATGCTAAATACAACTTTATTGTGTTGAGTCATTATGTAGTGTATTCCGATAAATTACAATAAAACTCCATAGTTTATAGTTATTACAGCATGAAAAATATAGCACGGCAATAGTTTCACCTGCCAAAAAAGAATGCAAACAATATAAAAAGTTAAAATATCTTAAAAAAACATTGGAATATCAACCATAATAATGATGTAGATTCTTGGGAATAGTAATAGATTTGTCAACCTCTCTGTCAATAAAACGGAAAACAACTTTTTTAATAATACTGACATTAAAGTTTAAGAACATTTTTAAACACTTATGGCCCAAACGCATATAGATATTTACACTCTTTTATATAAAACCATAAGAATTAGGCTTTAGGCCATTTGGCAATTTTGCTATGTCTTAAAAGAAAATAAATTTTTTTCATGATAGATACGATGATATGTCGACATAAATACAAGAAAATACAAATGTAAAATGCGGTGTATTGCTCAGTAAAAGCACAGCAAAACCTAATTACCCCACGTTTACTTTGTTCTTATCCATCCTAATAAAAAACCATTGATCTTTTTTTATTTCCTTTGCTTTGTGTTAACTCATTAATTCTTGACAGTTGCGTGATGTTTCAAAAACAAAGTAAGTATTATATACATTTTATCAAAGATTTGCTTCAAAACAATGTTGTTGGTAATTTAATAAGACATTACTCTTTTAAATCAAGTAAGTGATGATATGGTGATCACATGTGATAAACTTCTTTCAATCTTTTCTTTTTTCTTTTTATCTATCTTTAACATTATATAGATAGATAATGGCGAAAAAATGAAGCTAACAAAAATGTGTAAGCGGTCGAGATTCACTTTCGCAGCGAACCGGATAAACCTTCTCCATCCCGACATCAACCATGTATTTGATTTATCCTGCTTTTAATCATGTTTCATGTTTTTAGAATAATTAAATGGTTTCATTCTTACTTTTCCCCGATGAAACAGCATTTATGTGGAGTTGTGTTTTGCTGCAAAACATGTGACGTCATCATATGACGTAATGACTGGAGATAGATAAGTTTATCCGGCAAGGCTTTATCCAGCTGATAATTTCGACAGTAGCAGGATAAAAATAACTTATTTAACATTTGTGTTATCACATAAATGTCGATGCTAATTTGATCATTACATGCAGTAGTCCTGTCAGATCTTTTCAATAGAACAATCTTTGTCGGTTCAATTATTTCCTATTATATGTAATTAAAGTGATTGTCTCGCCAGTACTTTGCCTTGTGCTGATTTTATTTAGGGTCCTGCTACGCTCGTTGCCGCTGGTCCTGCATTGCTGGGTTATGTGAGGGTAATATCCATTGAACGCCGCACTCCCTTGTTGATATTGTTTTGCATATTTTTGTAATTAAGAGACACAATGCTCAAATTCAGATATGCTCTTTTGAATAAAATAAATATATTGCGAATCAAACTATCAATTTTATACAACTGCATATACATTCAAATCATAGCGAAACCAACAGACACTCATGACATAAGATACATATATTTCTAAACTCAAGTTTCGAATTCATGAATTGGAAAAAGTCTAATTATATTTGATCCTAAACATACATAATAGGAAAAAAAATGAAAATGAAAAAAGGCTCTTCTTATGATATTTGATACTTAGAAATGTGTTGCCTTATTTACAACGACAATGAAACAGAAAATGTTTATCAGTATTCATTTAACCTTCTGTATGCATCTCTCATCAACCGCCATGATCAGGAATATCGGTGACAATGTATATATGTATGTATTAACCTTTATGTATGTATGCACGTTTTTAAAGAAAAAAAGCTCTTTATGTTCTGATTTGAAATTGAAACGTTGGACAAGGCATCTGTTATACCGGAAATTCCTTACGTAATGCATAAATTGTGAAAAAGGAAACAATGAGAAAGAAAATCCTGGTTGTCTGGACATTGGAATGTTTGTGTATAAACTCGTTTGTTACAGTTAAGGGTGTAATTATGCTAAAGATTAATACTCTAAATGGAATTCTCTGTTTCCTTTCAACGAAAAGGAACTTGGTTAACGCTAGGACAAAACAAACGTTATCGTTTACTTATATATTATTAGCATACAAGATTATTTCTTACTCATTTATCCAAAGCAAAGTCAAATCAAAACAAATGCATTTTAAATCAATGCTTAATAGAATGAATTAAAAACCTTTAAATTAAAGTCGCTAAAACATTACAATGAATCCGTTGGTCTTTGTAATACCATCAATGAGAACTATGTAAATCAAATGTAATAAAAATAAGATACTTTCATCAGTATTTTATTATATAGCGCAAAATAAAGAAATATCAAATTAAAGTATAAAGGTAAATGATAAAAAGAAAAGATAAAATGAGATCAATTCCTACTAAACAAACATTATATTTGACAGACTTTGAACAATTGACACAATAAGCTTCCCCTGAGAAATATCATTATTGTAAAAATTCGGAAATAAGATCTAGGTAATATCAATTAAACCCGTAAGCCAAGAGAAAAAACAATTTTGAAACATTTTAAAGCCTTGCATGGATAATCGATCTCTTACAAATATAAATTACATAAGATATACCTCTAATATTTTGACAATCTATATCATTTAAGATGAATAAAAACGAGATGAATCCTAAAAAATACAAATACATGTAAATTTGCTTTTCCTTACACAAATTATTTCGGAATCTTTTATTTATGAAGACATGTAAGCAGCGTTTGGTTGATGATGTAATAATGACAGTTATTACTTGTGCAAATTCAAAGTTATTGCAAACAGTTTTGCAGAGTTATAAATAAGGTAAGTCCAAGAAACTGTACTACGATTTGATGCATTTTGTCATCTAATGTATGGGAAGTATCTCCTATATACGGCTAGGAAACGATTTTCCGACCCAGAAAAAAGGTACTTGAGAACCTATCTTTGGATTGTGAAATACAGTGACTATCAGAAGGTTCTGATTAACACAAGTCAGTTACCATTTCACTAGACAATTCAGTTTGTTTTCATGATGCAGGGATGGATTTTTTCATCTTTTTTTGAAAATTGGGTTTGAAAAATAATAATTTTTTTTTGAGAGTAATAACAAGTTATCTTTGGATATAACAAATGAATTTAATTGCATTTGAACCTTTTTTGGGGTATCCAAAAAAATCCTATGAAAAGTCAAATTCAAGATATTCCCAACAAACAATCTTACAGTTGATTCGTTTTCAAATTTGTCTGTTAAATTCGATTGTCCCAGTAAAAGTTTAACCCAAAATTTTAGACGGGAATGTGGATAAGATTAAAACTTATTATTAAGCAATTTTTTAATTTCAAATTTAAATTTTTTGTTTAAAACAAAATTTAAGAAATTTTTAATTTCATCAATTCTACAATTAAATTTGAGAATCCCGTAAGCTTTCTCAAGCCCGGGTGGTAACAAAGAATTAAAGGTTTCAAATTTTATTTTTGAAAAAAATTATAATAGATAAACCATCGTTGCAATTATATAAATATTCCATTGATATGCAAATATATGTGAAAACTGTATCAATTGAACTCATCAATAAAAATATCTAAGAGTGCAGGATAAAGCAGTGTAAAATATTTTGTGAAAGGAGACATGTTGAAACAGACCTTAAATATCTGTGAATCTTAACTATAAACTGAACGAACTCAAAAGTCTGTGAAAAGAAAGTTCGATACAGGGACTCCTTTAGATTAATTAAAAAATAAGATGCGTATATTTCGGACATATCCTCATCTTATGGAATCCTAAATTTGTAATTCTAAAATGACCAAATATAATCATGCCTATTTTCAGTTCTCCCCTGTTAATTGTAGACGACGTCAAACTGATCTGAGACGGCCTTTAGTCGAAAACAAATCATTATCATGGTTGAGATGTATCGAAATTGTCGAAACGTATTTTGAGAATTCGTAACATCAAATGGAATATTCCAATGTATCTAAATTTTAAAAAATGAAGTCTAAGATAATTCTATTTATGTCTCATTAAATCGGGCAATACAACTTGGTAATTGAATCGCATGTCATGTTTATGTTGCCAAAATCATTATATCTGATGTTTTGTTCCTCTGTAAATAAAACGTAAACAACATTTTCATATATTTCCACTCACCGTTTATTAAGACAAACAATTCATTAAAACCCTTATCGCATTTTTTTTCGAAAGAAAACACATCGATGTCAGTGACTTTTCATATTATTTTAGTTTATATTATCTACAAAAAACAAATATCCTTGTTAGTAACGCATTGCAATCACATTTGTTGATTAAATTACGGCACTGTGAATTATGTAGTTGTGTTATTCGTTCACTTTCTTTAGTGCAAAAACAAGATATAATTCTTTAAAAATAATCTATTTCTGTTACGAAATGAAAAGCAAAAAACAAAAAGAAACGAGTAGTTTCGATTAAAAGAAACAACAGTTTGAAAGTATGATTGGCATTAACACGAGCATCCATCGCGTTACATGATTGAAACGTTTTTTTTTTTTCATTCTAGAAACTTCTTAAATGACATGACTTGGCTTAAATGCGTTATGTGATTTCTTGCAATAAAATATATAAACATTATGGTTGTATGTGTGTATATTTTACAAGAGAATAAATTACAAAAATAAAATTCAGGGCTACTGCTAAGTTTTTACAAACAACAATACTTATGCCAGTTTCGGAATTTCATGATGTGTGTAGTTCATGCTCAATAATACCTATAAACGAACGATTCCTTCTTATTTTGTAATATTTACGTTTTTCATACAGATAATCGTAAATATTACAAAATAAGTTCATACATTTTACATACATAGGAAAAAACTTCTGCTTATGTTGTGTGAATTAATCATAATCAAGTATATAAAAATGTATTTTGGATTAAAAAGTAAGAACCCGATTGCAAACAGATGAAAACAGATCAACAAGGAAGCCATTTATTTGTACTGTAGAACAAGAAGGGTATTATTACCTTAAATATATTTTAAATATTACAAACTATATGTATAATATCTATTTATGATGTTTCTTTAAATAAGAATACGCAATAAATCATATCCTTTTTATAAGTCATTTAATCAGAAATAAACGTATTATGTCGAAACAAATTTTCTTTGTACAAAGGGCTAGGTTCAGCATGAGTAAAAAATTGCCCTGTGTCAGAAATTCATCAAAATGTCAAAATTTATATTTATATTTTTGTGCTTAATCAGAAACAAGAACACATTTTGCGATTATCTTATTTATTTGGTTAACATAGCAACCAAGCTGAATTCAGCATTTTTTGCCGTTTTGAACATGTTTCGGTCTCATAATATTGTTTTTTTTTATTCTAAAATACGCCAACTTATTTTCCTTCCAGATTTTGTAAGGTTGGTGTTGATATTTAAACACTCAATGAATTCATAAACGAAAAAATTCCATGGTAATAAAAACAATTTTTATATCTTTTGACACTGCAAAACAGCGACATTTACCAAATTGCCTACATTATTGCAATCTGGACTATTGTTAATTTTATCAAATGAATAAACTGTTAACTCTTAGTACAATGGTAGATTTTACATATTTTTTTACAATAAGGAATGTGAATGTTTCGGTGGTCACAATGTTGCTATGGAAACATGAACCAGTTTTATAAGCTTGACCTATTTTCGAAGAAAAAATAGACAGAGATACATGTATTATAACAGTCATGGCGGCGTTTAACCTTGATCATAACTTTTTAAAATTTCAGTTTATTGTCTTTATACTTAGCGACAAAATCTTTGAGACAATACCTTTGAGAAGACTAGACTTAACTTGACCTTCAATTATTAATGACCTTGACCTTCAAGGTCAAATGTCTAAATATTGCTTAATTTTTTGCTGATTTTTGCTATAAGTGGCTATTCCTTTGTTAATTTTGAATGAATTGTCTTCTAGCTTGAACAAAACAGTCTTTTAATTAAGATTTGTCAATATTGTAAGTTCCAATAAGCATTATTTATAAAGATATTAACAAATTTACATGATGTTAATACAGGGAGGTATTAGAAGTTTATTTTCTTTAAGTCAAATTTTCAAATAAGAAATTATTGCATTTTATTTATTGATAAAATATAATGTGCACAAATATTTGAAGTTCACATTTTACATATTCTTCGATGTATGAAAGTTATTTTATTTGCATAATTATATACATATAAAAATTTCTGAAAGTGTGGTACACACACAGTAACAATATCAATCACAATACATACATGATCTTTAAATATCTGAGAAACTTAACTATAAACTTAACGAACTCAAAAGTCTGTGAAAAGAAAGTTCGATACCGGGACTCCTTTAGATTAATTAAAAGATAAGATGCGTATACCATTTCGGACAGATCCTCTATATTATCATCTTATGGAATCCTAAATTTGTTATTCTGAAATGAACAAAGAGAATCATACCTATTTTCAGTTCTCCCCTATTAATTGTAGACGAAGTCAAACTGATCTGAGACGGCCTTTAGTCGAAAAAGAATCATAATCATGGTTGAGATGTATCGAAAATTTCGAAACCATATTTTGGGAATTCGTAACATCAAATGGAATATTCCAATGTATTTAAATTTTAGAAATTGAAGTCTAAGACAATTTTATTTATGGCTCATTTAATCGGGCAATAAAACTTGGTAAATGAATCGCATGTCATGTTTATGTTGCCAAAAGCATTATATCTGATGTTTGGTACCTCTGTAAATAAAACGTAAACACGATTTTCATATATTTCCACTCACCACTTATTAAGACAAACAATTCATTAAAATACCAATCGCATTTTTTTGAAAGAAAACACATCGATGTCAGTGCTTTTTCATATTATTTTAGGGTATATTCTCTACAAAAACAATATATCCTTGTTGGTTACGCATTGCAATCACATTTGTTGATTAAATTACGGCACTGTGAATTATGTAGTTCTGTTACTCGTTCCCTTTCTTAAGTGCAAAACAAGATATAATTCTTTAAAAATAATCTATTTCTGTTACGAAATGAAAAGCAGAAACAAATAGAAACGAGTAGTTTCGATGACAAGAAACAACAGTTTGAAAGTATGATTGGCAGCAACACGAGCATTCATTCCGTTACATGATTGAAAAGTTTTTGTTTTTTCTTCATTCTAGTAACTTCCTTAATGACATGCCTTGGCTTAAATGCGTTATGTGATTTCTTGCAGTAAAAATATTATAAAAAGAACATTAAAACTTTTTTGTATTTCTTTGCTTTAAACGGAGTCTGTAAAGAACACCCACAACGAAAAAATGCAAATGTTGCAAATTCGGTTCCATTGAATATGTAATTGGGTAGTTTTGAAAAATTATATATCATTAATAATACCTTGGATAAAAGAGGTACATGCTGCTTTTCATTGGGGTAAGGGTATGGTGCCGTTATAAGTAACTAATGAAATATAAAAAGCAGTATCTGCTAAAGCTTGAACACAAATGGTCACGTGAAGACGTAGGTTCCTCTAACTACTTCTATAAAACAATAACTAAAGATAAATAACGAGTTTGCTACATTTTTTTCAGTTTCCAGTATTTGGCTACCTTCAGAATAACCTCTATTTATAGTTATTGTATTATAGATTACAAGAAGCAAATTTGTTTTAAAAGTCATTCTTTCAATGAAATATTAAGCAATTAGTGTCACTTACATGACGAAAGTTTGTATATTAAGAAAATGATGCATGCGTTGACCCATTTTCGAGTACCGAAAGAAAACATTTTCTTGGAAACATTTTACATATTATTATGAAAGCTTGGGAAAAAAATCATATAAATCAGTATTACATTTTAGGTAAATACATGCTAGTAAAATATGTTCACATAATTTAATACGTCATGAAATTTACTTCTTTAATTTTGACAGAAGTTGTGTCCTTGAAGTTGTATTTAAGTAAGTTTCAAACAAATCATCTTAATGTTTGTAAAAAGAAAATTAAACTATTTGTATGACAAAGTTCAGTTCAATATTGATTTATTTTCAAAGAGGTGATGGAATGGGAGGCTAGTTTTTCAGAAAATTATGCTGACATTGAAAACGAAAAAAAATCACGACAAACAATCACATAAACAAATCGTTTGAAGTTTCTCCGCACGAAATTTGCACGAAATTTGCTTAATTTTATATGCAATTACTGTTACATTCTTAAAAGTATTGATCAATATTAAGATATTTGAAAAGGAATAATGCGGAAAAATACGAACTTATGGGCAAGTTAATATCAAATAAAAAAGGAAACTTCTGACAAACTCCCGAGACAATATCTTTCATTACATGGCAATCTTTTTTGACCATACCTTCCACTTTGAATTCTCAGTGAATAAGCTGACATTATCATTCTTGTAGTGTTTTGGTAAATTATCAAAGTAATTTTCATATGATATTGTTTTTACAACTTTTATAAAGATCCAATACTTAACTATTTTTTTTAATCGCTGTATTCTATTATTTTTTGGTATTATCCAACAGTCTTTGTTTAAACACTCTTGGAAAAAATTTACAATCAACTTTATTAATATTAACAAAATAATCTGAAAAAAAACAATACATATCAAGCATATTCTTCACATCAGTAACGCAATTATTACAACCTTTATGACAATCGTTTAAACTTTGTTTGTAATTTCTGCAAGATAATATTATCTGTAATAACCAATCTGCACCAAAAGTTTATAATTCTAACGTATCTATTTATAAAAGGAGGATATCTACCTTAATCTCCATATATGCTTGCGTTACATGTTAAACATGTCTAACATTTAAAATTCTTTTTTCAAATTTCATGTGTATACGTTCTATGTCTTTGCACTTATTATAGTTCAAAACCTCTGATAAGTATGTAAAGATTGATCCAATAAATGCATCAAAAAGCTGGTTTAAGATCAAAATATTTACAATTATACATTTAAATTATACATTAACATCATGGAACCTTCAATGTGACACAGTAGTGCCATTCCATGAAAAGTGGCGTATGGTATTCAAATAAAAGAATGCTTGTGTCCTAAACGAGAAAACATTGGACGGAACTAAATAAAAATGAATTTTGAAAGTGGATCTAAATATATAACAGAAATTATTATTGATTGTCGTTAAGAGAGTCTTGTTTTTCGATAATTTAATTAACATAGTGTTACTAGCCCTGTTTATTTATTTAATGTATTTTAGGAAGACAAATTATGCTCCAATAACATATATTCTCACATAAGTCTAAGAATACATCTGAATAAATATTTATCGGAATTTACCTTATACATGATGACGCAGGCACTTTGTTAAGAACAACAGAACAAATCAATATTTTTAGAACAAAACCGGGCTTAACTAAATCAAACTTGAATTAGAATATTCAATATTCGTGAATAAAAGCGTTATTCAGTTCTGAACCTTTGACATATTGATAGTATTGCACATCATTTGACGTTTGAATTACAATTTACAATATATATCAATTGAACAAATGCATACTTTATACAAACGAAAACAGCTTTTACTAGTTTGCAATCATTTTTCATGTAGATCTATTTGTACGAAACAAAAGCAACATATGCAATAAAAAACTGAACAGATTGTGAATCTGTCTTTACTGTCGTGTCAAGGTTGATATATTCCTTGACTCAAGACAGAAAATCTCATTATCTTTTTGACGCGGTGTCTCATGGGTATATCTAGACGGACATGGTAGCGATATACCATATATCTGTTGGACACATCTATCCCTAAACACAAATACACCCATTTTGTCTGGGAAGAAAGAAAAACAATAAACAGTAACTATTATCTTATAATTAGAAAACAATTTATTGTTCTATTGTAAACGTGCGATTTAAGCATCAATTCACAAAAATAACAGCAAATAATGTTTAATTTGCAAAAGAAAAACAAAGGAAAATGTAATGAAAATAATTAAAGTTTTAATTAGAGTTTATTTACATATTTTGATTTAATTGTTAATCGACATAAACACTGAGATAAAAAAAATAGTAGATAAGTTGACACATACCACTCATCTATGACCTTCGATTTCTGAAAAATTACAAAATATGATTCCAGGAAAATAAGTACAATTTCATTAATCAGAAACTAAAAACTATCAATTTACAATGTTTACTTTAATTATTTAAGAACTAGAGCTAATATAGCCCAAACAGTGATTGTATCGCTTAAATAAATTATATCACGAGGGCAGAGTCCTCGTGATATAGTGATGCGCATCCGAACCACAGACAGTGACTTAATCACCGATTTGGATATATTATTTAGATTATAACACGAAATGAACAAAAAATTGCTGCCGTACCTGATATTAAGCTAAATTGCTCTCGATTTGTTTCCTTACTTATTTTCAGCGCGTCGCATTTTAAGTGGTTACGTCACATGTATAATGATTTCGTCACGTGTATAATATGTGTTTGCTGTCTAACAGAAATCTTGTTCTGGGTCGATTTAAATGCAAAATGTATATGGTAAGTAATATTAGATGGACTTTGTATATCTTTAGGTTAATTATTAAAGAAGATAGTTCTATATGAAATAATATGTTCTATAGAAGTTTGTGAGTTTAAATTTATACTGAATTATCTGAAAACTCATGACATAAATGAGTGAAAGAAATATAGGACAAATTAGTTACGAAAAGAAAACAAACAAAACTATAAAATACCACTGAAGAGTCAACTGGAGACAGATATATTTTAATGGTGTCCGTGGAGAAGAAAACGAGTAACAATGTCGTGACAATAATGGCTCAAATATTATTATTCTATAGCCCATTTATGCATCCACAATTTAAATGCTTGATTGCAATTTTATTACATTCGAAAATAAAAATAGTTAGTTAAATAAAAAAAAACGTTTAATAATGTAAAGTACATAAACACACAAGAAATGTAAGCATATGATAACAACAATGATATCCTTAAACATAATCATCCTAGGAAAACAGCTTAAGAAATTGTGAACGCTTACATGTTATGTATACACGAATCATAAGTATGTTTATATATAACTGTGGATATGTCAAAATAAATTTTATATCAAATGTTAAAATATTAAGGTAATATATTTTTTTTTAATTTTGATCGATATCCATTTATCAAATAATGAATTAATAAAAGTCATAAATGTTTAAATAGGACGCATTACAAACAATGATACATGTTAGGCAGTATATAAACATAACATGGTGCTTACTTTTTTAGAAATATCTGCAGATAATTGATGGATAACATGAGGTTCTTTTTTTCGCATACCAGGTAAGAGGTAAAAAAGTAAGAGCTTCGTGTTGCAGCTGTTATGATAATATAGACAAATAAATAATTTGAAATGTGTAATCATAGTCTAATACAATCTTTGTAAGTGAATATATCTTTTAAAAAAGATTGCACTTTACTCTAATTTTTTGAATGGTAAACATATAAATTTACGGAAAACAACAGAAACATCACAAAAAAAAATATTTCTAATAAAAGTTGCTTTGTTTTAGAAATGTTGTATACTGAAAATTTATAAGGAATCGAACTGAAATACACTTTCTAACAAACTATTTATTTTTGGAAACATATAGTTTAAACATGCGTGTGTACATTTGCCAACTACATCCATTGCAATGTTCACAATATAAAACAATATTTGTAATTTCATCATTCAGTTATCAAGACAGACATGTTTTAAATTAATAGCAATTAATTAATTACCATGTAAATTGATAGAGTTGTGGAAGATATCACATCATTGAATTAAATGTTTAAGATTCTTAATATTAATTAGGTCAGTTGTAGTTAAAATGTCCTAAATGTAAATTTAAAAATAGGAAACACGCTAATTAGGCTTGATTGAAGATAATTATATGTAATCAAAGTCACTGACACAACGGTAAGTGAATAGACACATATTGACACATAGCATTATCAACTACAAAACAAAGTAGTAAATTAATACAGAAAGAGTAATCAGTGAGAAACTTCAAAACAATTTTGGTATCCTAGAACAAATGACACTATTAATCCTAGCTGTTTCTGAAAGATACATACAATACTCCTGCAATTTAATGAAGTTGCAATGCTTCTGATAAATGATAATGTATTCTGTCAAAGAAATTACCTAAATCATGGTATTATTTCCGACTATACTGTCAGAAGTTAACATAATCATTGTGCAATAATGATAACATAGTTATAATGAAAGAGAAACACATAACAAAATAATACTCACCTCTAATGACGTCCTTAGTATGAACCGTTACATGTTATTCATTGCTGATGTCATGCAATTGCGTTGATTAGACTTCAGCTTTCTTTATAGATCACTGCTTATCTATTTTGGGGAAATAGTTTGTGTTATTTTTGATGATGTTATCAAACGATTATATGACAATTAGTGCAATCTCACATACTTTTTCACCAAAATAAATACTTATATGCTGATGGTAGTTCAAGAAAACCGGATCATATTATTTAAAAAAAGAATAATGAAAATAAAAGTTTGTTGTGTTGAGTCATTATGTAGTGTATTACGATAAATCACTATGAGACTCCATAGTTTATAGTGACTACAACATTCATTAAGTATGGCAGGGAAATAATTTCACCTGCCAAAAAGAAAGCAAACAGTACAAAAAGTTCAAATATTTAAAAAAAATGCGATATCATACAAAATAATGAAGAAGATACTTAAAAAAATAGATCTGTCAGCCTCTCTGTCAATAAAAAGGAAAACAACTCTTGAAATTATACACACATATAGACAACCTTTTAAACATTAATAGACCAAACATATACATATATTCACTCTTTTATGTTTAAAATATAAACAGAATAAAGCTTAAGACCATTTAGCGATTGTGCTATGTCTTAAAAGAAAATAGATTTTTTTATCATGTTAGATACGAATATATGTCGACACATGATTATTTCTAAGAGCTTCAATATCATGAATATTCGGAATGTACGGAGGGTGATGTACAATTAATATTTTACAACCCAGACTTGAATACAAGAAAATACAAATGTAAAATGCGGTGTATGGATCAGCAAAAAGCACAGCAAAAACCTAATTACTTCTCATTTACTTTACTGTTATCCATCCTAATAAATAAATAAACCATTGATTTTTTTTTTATTTTGTTTGATTTGTGTTTATTCATTAATTCATAACAGTTGCGTGATGTTTCAAAAACAAGGTAAATCTTTCATACATTTTATCAAAGATTTGCTTCAAAGCAATGTTGTTGGTAATTAACAAGGCATTCCTCTTTTCAATCAAGTAAGAGATGATAAACGAGAAGTGATCTAATTTGATAAACTTCTTTCAATCTTTTCTTTATCTAGCTTTTACATTATATAAATAGATAATGGCGAAATAAATGAAGCTAACAAAAATATGTAAGCAGTCAAGAAGTTTGAATACTGCTATTAGGTTTTTTTTTCTTTCATTAATCAATTTATATCGATGTAAAGCTATTCCTTTTGATTCCATTGCCTTCATTAATAAATATATATAATTTAAACAACGCAATTTTGAAAATATATTTAAAGTTATAATATATTTCAAGATATGATTTATGTTAATAAATACTATTAATGATGAATTTCAATGATACAATTTCAAGGTAAGCAACATATTTAGTTTTGTTTGAAGCATTGTTTGCTAGCACATAAAAAAATTTCGATTCAATAAGTGAAGGATACATGTAGGTATATTAGGTATATTTCCAATGCCATTATTTAATTTCACACACAAGTCTTACTTGAGATATAAAATGTTATGAAGGGATTCAAACATTTCTAGGTGAAGACGATTTGCAACTAAACTTGTTGATAATGTCAAGTTATTTCATTCAATATATAATAATTCCAATATATTCCCCCACCCCCGAGAAAATGGACAATCTAAGAAGTTAAATTGTAATGATATATCATAATGTTATAACGATTTGGCATCATGAACAATTCACAAAATTCATAGAAAAAAAAAGAAAGCACACAGTCTACTTCAACTCATTCGTGAAATAGAGAAACAATAATGTGCTTGATAACATTCCAACCTTTAATTATTTTGAGAAGTGATTATCTGGAGCCTGAAGTCAGTTTGTAATATTATGTAAGTAACTGCATGGGCTTTATATATCAACAACATAAATTGTAAAATCAATTTGAAAAGGTATTTTTCATGAAGGAAATACGGTTAAAATGGATATAACAACAAGCAAATATCATTGTTTGTAGATCAAGATCTAATGAAACAGGGCAGGTTTTACGCATGTGAAAATTGGCTGCGCTGTATACTACATAGCTTTAGAAAAGCCGAATATTATAAAATGCTATCTAGACGAATGTTTATTTAGATCCGCGCAGTTGTCAAAATTACAGGAGAAGCTTACCGACATGTCCGTACTAGTGGTACTCGTTTTATACTGTGACAGGACGGGAACTCTTAAGTCAATGTCTAATTGTGCCAGTATTACGACACAATATGTCTTATTCGGCTACTTGAAAAGATTTATACATTTAAATTTCTTCAAAGAAAGCTTGTTGCCTAATTTCTAAAAGAAAGCTTGTTGCCTAATTTCTAAAAGAAAAAACAATGGATAGATTTAAAAGAAAATCAGTTGTTTTATTCAATACAAAAGCTCTAACACCTATGAGTTTTGACCAAATGCAAAACAATACCCCTTTAGGTGAAGATAACTTGTTTACGCATGATTTAAGTTAAGCCGGGTTCCACGATATTAAGTTCCGGTAAACTACCCTAATAACATGAAATCAGATAGTTGTACAGTCTATTATTTGTTTACTGAGATAAAAAGTTTGTCTTTCGATTAGAAGAAAATGTAAATAAACCAGTTTACATATATTATATAATATATCATATAGTTAACACTTCTTTACTAACGAGAATATCCTGCAGGTGTGATTTCTTTGATAAACTCCAGTTGGTGGTCTTAATAGCGTATTTTTACGCAGTTGTTTTATTTATTCCAGAACATGTTTCATTATCAATTATTGTCCAATTATCACTTATAAAGTCAATCTTTCTTATTTTTTAGCCCATTTTGCTAAAACCGACAAGGATAAAATGGTCATTATGTCACTTCTAAACAAAATCATAAATTAATATATAGAACTTAAACAGAAATATAATTAATTCTAAATTCTATCAAATACGTGAAGACATTAAGCAACATAACTTGTCGTGTTATTTCATTCAATATCTAATATTTCTTTTTAAACTCCCGAGAAAGTCGATTATTATGATAGTATAATTGTTAGGCATCTTGGGAATTTCCGAACGTTCGGTAAAAGGAAATTACACGAATAAACATAATGCAAATCATCTGTCATGCATGTAAGAGACATTGTTTGATTTAAATAATAATACACGGAATGGATATGTTTGATCAAATTCTGAAGCTATCATTTTATTTAGTGTAAAACAAATTTTGTATCATACTGCGATTAATTAAATGCTCTGTAAGTGCAATGTGTATGAAATTGTATTTTAATTTCGAATTAACTAGGGAAAAAGCTATGACCGTACTGAACGAAATTTGAAAAATTGAAAGCAAAAGATATTTTAGTGTGTAACAGATTGACAAATATTGTTTAAAGCTTATATAATTAGAAATAAATAAGAAGATTGGTTTTCCTTTAAATTTATCAATATAGAGTTACGCAGTCCCACGCTCTGGCGACTTTGGCACTGATGAAGACGTTTTAGAAAAATCACCAATCTGATTATAGTTAATAATGGTCTTGTTATGTTATGTTACATTTAGTTTTCATTGATCTATTTTTTGCACTAATTTAAACTTCTTGATACATTTAATGCTGAAGAAGCGACCTTTTTTCTATTCTGTCAAGAAATTATAAAATACACAAAAACACACAACAATAGGAATATTAGACCGATATATAAAACTAATCAGCATTATATACTGCTTATACGTTATCAAATACCCCTCTCTACTTATTTAATGAATTTATCACAGTGTCCTTGTGACTGAAGAGTTACCTTTAAAGGATGAGTCATGAGAATCGTATATGGGTGCAAATTACCGGAGTCTAGGCATCTCTTAGCTGCAGCAGCAGGTTAGATGGTTTATAACAACCGGAGTCAGCCAAAATCATTTTTTTGTGTTTGATCTAAATTGTGTTGGTGCGCCTCAAAACCAAACAAACAAAAATAATAACAACGTGATATCAGTGCAAACATCATCATAACTTCGAGGAAATAAGATAAAGTAAAGTACGTTCACATTTAACTGGCCTCTTGAACAAATAATTCACAATATGTCATTTGTATTTGTCATGTCATATGTGATTATTGTAAGTATTTAATCCGTTAAATACAAGAAATAGTGTGGGCCTATATTGATAATTTGTTATCTTATTGTCCTTTAAAATAGTAACAAAATCTAAATCTTAGAACATTCATTTACTGAAATAAAGTAATAAAATGTACTAATCCAAAATTGAACATCAATTATTACTTATCAAACTTTAAAAGGCCTTCAGTTATAACCTTGATATATTAGGCCTGTTGTTTCTTTTTTTCTACCGGTACCACTTTAACATTCTTGAGTCGTGCATCCAAAATAAAATAACAAACATATATTTCCAGAAATATTGGGTGTTTATAAAAACGACCCTCAATGCTTGAATAAGAAGAAATTTGTGTTTCTGTTTTAGTTAGGTAAATGAATCGTCTAACATCTATTTTGTAATAGGACTTTGCAAGTTTAAATGGTTGTGATTGTATCAAGGTTTTAAGTTCTTATTCGCGTAAAGCCAAAATATTATAACCGGAAGTGACAAATTAACAAGACATGTTTCTACTTAGTAAATAATTGTGATTTGCTTCATAACCGTTTTATAGAAATATACGTGAGTATTTCACACAGAGAACATAAAGCCTTCTAAAACGTTACAAATTAATTTCGTAAAATGTTTGCACAACATAAACAGTATAAGAAATGAGTTTTTTTAAGGAAATGATGAAGCGATTAGACGAAATTGAATTACCTTTTAAAAGGTAATAATAACATCTTTTATGAAATAAGCTGCCTTTTTTAGATACATTGCATCGAATAATTGACCTTATGCAACAATATACACCAAAGAGACAGTTTAAAGAAAATAGAATAGGCATATATATGATTTAAAAACGTATACATTAAAGAACACTGATTTGAAATATTTACTAACTGACGAAAACAGACTTTTACCGCAAATACATAAAAAGTGTTTAAAATTTTGTTCTTATCTTAAGATAAATGTTTACTTCTTGTTGATATGTCTGTGAAAATGCACACACATTGCAATACATTCATGAAAACAGTTTGTCCTTGCTATGATTATGATATTTTCATTTTTACTCTCATGATACTGTTTGAATTGATAAAAAAATTTAAATAAACTTGTTTAAGTAAAAAATGTCATAATGTGTCTATATTGTATGTTTTCAAGATAATGTCGACCATTTCACTGATTGAACATTTTGTTGGTTTATATTCTAACATTGGTGAAGAAAATTTACCAATATGGTAAATATTCAAACAAGCATATTCCAAACGTATGAATATTGTGATATTTTAGAATTAATATAAGACTTGCAGGATATCCATCTTTTTCTATCAATAAAGAAATAATACGTAAATAAAAGTTTGTAGAGTTTTGTAAGTCTTCCTTATTTAATATATCAGCATATTAATTGTTAATATATTTAAACAGAAAATATTTGAAATTCCTATATATACCTGTTTCAATCATATATGTGTGTGAACACTCAAAATAAATATATCGGGAAATTTTGATTTTAACACAGTCCTATTTATGTAGACAAACTTTGGGTTCGCTTAAAGATCCTGTATTTTGTAACCAAGGACGAGTGATTTTTTTATATTTATATATTTATTCTTCTAAATCATTTGCCAAACATTAAATAATATGCTAAATATGTACTGCAAATTCTCACTATAAGAAGTCATTAAAATATATGTATTAATTTCTTATTGATACATTTGGCTTACACCTAATCGAAAATAAATTACAAATTATCTCCCTTTATGTCCATGTAATGTAAGTTTACTGAGGGACACCTGAGGTATTCCTCCCAAGTAAAACTGAAATGTCGCAGTATAACCTCGAAGATAAACTCCAACAAAAGACTTAAGTTATATTTATTGTCTACAAAGTCTTTTAACCCTTTCGCTGCCAGAGGCTTATTGTTTTATTGATCACCTATTTGCCAGAGGGTTTTCTAATAAATTACTATATCATTAATTAATATAATTATTATTATTTGTTATTAGTATTATAATAATTATGTATGTTTCCAAATCTGTGAGTATAATTATAATTATTGTCGATGGTATAATTTTCTTTATATTTATTATTATTTTTATTATTATTATTATTAATTTATAATTATTACTATTATTATTTAAGAAACGGCTAAAGCCGTTCATATGGCAAATACGCCGAAAATAACTATGGCAGTGAAAGGGTGTATTGACTGTGTACCAATCTATACATACGTGTACTTGTTTGCAGATAATTGTTTCGATTCTTCTCTATTCTTAATAAAACTACACTAACTGAGTTTCCAAATAAAACCAATCCTATTTTATAACTCTACTTTCCAATCGCTCATTTGAGCAAATACAGAAAATTCGGACAATTTGTCAGCATTAAAATAGCGTAAATAATGAAATGGCATAGTGAAATTCGTAGGTGAAAGTTTGATGCGTGTGTATAATTTAGATATAAAATGAACAAAATGTGATAACAGGTTTACAACTGTATCCTTACAAATCGAGTAACACATCAATATTACTGTTTATTTCAAACTTCAGTCCACTATCTATCGCTGTGGTAAAGAAGCAATAAACCTCGGATTATTAAAAAGTATGCTTTATAAATTGTCACTTTCGCATAGACACTCTTACGTTCGGTTGTAATTTGTTATAGAATGGTTTGATCATTCATATACAATTGATTAATATGCTACGGAGCGGAAACACGGTTATATCAGCCAGGTCATTTAGTTCCTCTTTGATTTATTATTTTCAACAAATCAATCAAACTAGCAATATATCAAAAGAGAGGTAATGAAACAACTATCATAGAATTTCGATTAACGTTGGCTTAATAAGATTGATTTGCTTCTCTGGTAGTTGTCATTCCGTTCAATAACAATATTTTGCTTATACTCTAACATTCATTATGTTCTAAACCAATTAAAATATAAAAGCCTCGTAATGTTTGATTGGCACTGCATGAATGTATATTACTTAAGTATTGCAGGAGATAATTCTAAATCAATTAATTATTTCTAAATTAAAAATAAAATCGTTATACATCACACATTTATTATTCAATTGTTACAGAATTCATATTCTGTAGTTATGTTTATCTTTATTAATTATTAGATGTCTTGTTAATGAGTTGGGATTTTTCATTGACTGAAAACTGAATGAAAGTGAATGATGGTTAAAATAATCATGTTAGGAAGTACATGCAAGTATAAATAAATTAGAAATAGTTATCAAAATTACCAACATTAGTTTATGTAATAGAAGTCGTACCAGCAAATGGGCGAAGAAATGTTATTTACAAAATATAAAATGTATGATGTATATCCAGTCTTAATTGTAATGAAATGGGCATTTGGTTATCAATGTAATTAATCATTGTCTGTATTTATTTCAAATTTCTTTACAAGAAAATGCTTTTCTGTTCACTATCAGATTGTTTCACACAAACAGCTTAAAATATACTTTTTATATCACTGAATGTATCTTTCGGCAAAAATGAAAGTATTTTTTAAAATTATTATATCATTAGTGTCCCTTTCGATGCAAACCGAAACTTATAAAATTACATTATGTTCTATGCTTGATATGTTGTTGTTTTTGTAAGTTTGCCTATGACCGTATTTGATTATACTTATATTCATAACTGTTCTGTTGTAAGGTAACAAGTATTGTGTTTTTGGTTAAGCAGTGCCACTAGGCTTATGTGATTACAGTATACACAGTTTTATCATATTGACTTTCTGTAAGGAAAAAAAAAGTATCTGAATATGAAACTTGTATCTAATTTAATTAGATACCGTTCCGTAAAACTTATAACTTTAATTTAATTTTATTTAATTTCTTCATTGCAAAATAACTAACGAAATAAAATGTTTTGGAGATACATTGCCGTCTTATATCAGGGCATTCCTCTATTCATTATTTTGTGTGTGTTCCAAAAGTTTATCATTATATTTTGATGAATAAGAAAATCTCTTGAAATATAGATTATATATTTTTTATTCATTTATCTAACAAATACGGAAATAGATAAATATATAATTCACTTCATCAACACTTCTGTATCAAAATACGAGGAGTATTCAATAAAAAGTGTCGGTGCTATAGTAAATTAAAAAAGCAACTACCATTTTTATTTTTTAAACCTTCAAAGTATTCTCCTTTGAACAATATACAGAGTTTCAAACGTTTGTTCCAATTTTGAAATGCTTTTTATAGACTTCTTGGGGTATACCCCTACACAACTGATGAAATGCTGAACGATCCTGAAGGTGTAACAGCACGAAATCGCAGGGTGCCAAATCTAGCCAGTATGGTTGGTGATTAAGCACAGTTACACGTTTGCTCTCCAAGAATTTCTTAACAATGTCTGCCTTGTGTGGAGTAGCGTTGTCATGGAGTAGATACAGACCTCTCATACCAGTATTTGGACGACGTTTGCGATAATATTTGTCAACTTTGTTTACCACTATTCGTTTGTAAAACTTTGCAGTAACGGTACGACCTTTAGAATAGGAACTATCGTTATATTTTTGAAACATCTACAACAATTTCTTGGCCGTTTTACACGCCATTTCTTTTGTTTTTTCAGTCAATAAATGTGGTATCTGGCTGCAACCTTCTTAACTTTGAGGTGCGTCTTTAGAATCGTAAATGTACTTCCCGTTGAAATTCCAGTATACTTAGCTATTTCAGAAACTGTGTATCGAGCTTCTTTGTTTGAGTTCTTGCACCTTTTTAATGTGTTGTTTTTGGTGACCACTGTGTGTTCTTCCCCTACTAATAGCATCGTTTAGTGACTCCGTTCCACTTTTAAACTTAACAGTCCATCTTTGAACTGTCCTTTCACTAACCACAGATAGTCGATAAATACGACAAAGTTCTTTATGAATGGCTGCACCACTTAACCCATATGTCATACGCGTTTTGATGTAAGCTCAACATTATTTACTGAATCTTTTCCAGCCATTTTTATACGCAGTTGATCGAATATTCAACTTTCAACACTAAATTTCTTAAAATGTGTGTAAATTGGGATACATACATGTATATGATAAACAGTTCGAAAATAAAGATTGAAGCGTATCATAATGTAACTTTGCACGAGATTCACGAAATATACTTAGAGAAAAATGAGACCCGTCACTAAATGCTCCTGGTATGTATCCCTTCAATTTTTGTGATATTTATATCCCTAATTAAATAAGAAGAGTTGAAACTTTTTGTGTCATTTTTCACAAATAGAATAAAATTATTGAAAATACGGAGTGAGCAAATTATCTCGAATTTCGCACACACATTTCTGTTCTAGACTTACCTGAAATTAAAGGCTGATTTTGAAAAAAATCTTTTAATAGAATTATGTTAAAAGGTCAGTTGAGTTGAGTATAATAGAATTACTACAAAATGGTTTTGTTTCTCTTATTGTCTGAAAGTTAATAATTGCCAAAACTGTTCATTTACAATTATTTCGTCTTTTTAGACACGATATACCACCATATCTCGAAGTGAACCCGGGACAAGCTGATGAAGTTAGATGAATTATTAGAGCCTTGGTATGTGTATCAATAATGATAATAAGTAGGTGTCTGAAAAAAGTGAACAGTACAACACAATATTCTCGATCAATGAATCATAAATCTATACTTTTAGCTTACATTTTAGAACATCGATAGCTTGCAAATTTTAATCAATGTTGTTAATTCCAACTCATTCACCAATTCTTTAATGAATGGTTTAAATATCACCACAACATTACAGTCGTTATGCTATAAATCACTCGAACCATCAATCCCCTCAATTGTCTCATTTATTAAATGGAATCTCATTGCATTAATTTAGTCAATGTCGACCTTTTTCTTGTCACTTGATCTCGTGAATACGAACTGGGCTTCATTCCACTTGTCCTAGAAATCTTACAAAGTGCAAGCATCTATTAAGGTACTGATCATGATGCATCTTATGATATTAAATGGAGCAGTTGTAATAATGATCGTGAGGATGGACTATTCAATTCCCCCGTGTTTGGTTTTCTATAGGGATTCTGTTTATTGTCCCTATTTCATTGTCACGTCTGTATTATTTGTGCCGCGTGCTTTTTCAATTGTTTTTGACGTATTCTTTGTGAAATACAATACCCTTTCAAATTCCTATGTTATTTAGTTCCGCTAAAAGTTGTCTCGTTTAGGGCACACGCATTCTTTTACTTGGGCTGTTATATAAATTTAAAATTGAACAATAGACTCAATCAAACCGAGCCTGCAACATCTTCATTATTGACGTTTTTTAGGGGTTTTTGTTTTTTTCTATTCTTTTCAATAAATTCAACATCTTTTCAATAAGTTCCTATTCAATTTCGAAAACAAAATCTTTAAACTTATTTTCAAATACACAAAAATTTCTAACACATTTTGCATATAAATGAAGAAGAACACATTATGCGTTTGACAAAATAAATATAAGATTAGAAACTTAGCTCAATTTCGTTTTAAAGCCTTATAAAAAGGCTTACAATTAGTAACATGTAGTCACGCCATAGTATCTCGTGCGCACGAGATAAAAAAAAAAGAACAACACAGGCACACTTGTCACCTCTGTGCCAACGTAAGTGTCTTTGCATATTGTGAATTTGATATTTTTATTGAAATAAAAACTAATGTTTACATACAACAGGCATTTAAAAACACATATATCAAATTTAAAAACGATAAGAAAGCGTTACAAATGAAACATCTTAAACAGCATTTGATTGGGACATTTCTTACAAAGATCATATATAAATAATACAGGAGTATAATTTTATATTTAATATTGTTTCTTTTACGTTGCTACATTAGTTCCAAAATCATACTATAAATTTCATAACGAACCTTGTCTTATACTTGTTTTCAATTTATCAAACATCTCCTTCAAATTATTTGAAAGGCAAAAATCTTTCAGTTTAAGTATGCAATTATGCCAGAATTCTTTTTTGATATTTTTCGATACTTTCTTTGTTTTAATCAATCTGTAACGTGATATTTATCAAATATGAAATAATTGAAATATGGCTTATAAGCAAATATGTAAGCTATCAATGATATACACATGATTACGTACATCTTTAAAGAATTTTACTTTCAAAGAAAATGAAGTAATGATCTTTATTTTCTATTTACATCTAGATTATACCTGTATGATACGTGGTTAAAAGTAAGAATAAGAACAAAGGTTATCTTATTGCTAAAGTTATACAATTGTAGTATAATAGTATGACACGTGTTTAAAATAAGAATAAAGGAAAAGGTTAACTTATAGCTATGGTTATACCTTTATAGTATAATATATAATAATAACATGGGTTTGAATATAGGAATACATTGTAAGCTTCCATATGTATCACCGAGATACGTAGCTGAATAAATATAATTGATAATGACATTATAAATATATATAAGAATAACACTTGTTTGAATATAGGAATACATTGTAATGACATAATTAATATATCATTGAATGAATAACAGTAATAATGAATACCGTACTTTCTTAACTTAATTTGTCGTTGTTGAGGATTTGGATGGTAGATAAATATCAACAAAAATAAAATGTTATAATTCAATAAATATCGTTTCCGCTAACATGATGCTATTTTCGTTCTATTTGTGGTCATAATATATGGTGCTTGAAATGGGTGATATAGTATTTGTAAATGTTTTTCGACATTTTATTTAACACAATATTCTTACCTTGGATATCAATTATGAATCAAAAATGTGTATGCATCATTGAAGACAATACGCAACATTCCTTGTTAATATCCAATTTTTCAGTATAATCTTCTAAGAAAACTGAGAATACTCAAGTTTAAATTTTAATGATGATATAATAGCTAGAATAACTAAACATCTTGATAAATTGACAACATTAAGAAAAGGACTTATAACACATGTTAACTGAAGATGTAAAAGCATGTGTTTTATTTAAACGGAAGTACTTCAATAAAATATATACACGTAAGAGTTGAATCACAGTAGCTTTTGTTTTTTTAATGGAAATATTTTCTTTTTGAAAATCATCTTTCTGATCACATGTTCTATTACAATTCCGTTAAAATACCATTGATGATTGATTGACAGATTGTTTGATTGATTGATTGATCGATTGATTCATTCATTCATTCATTTATCAATTTATCAATTCGAATAATGAATTTATAAATTATTTTTCTATTAATTCATTAATAAATTAATTGATTTATTCATTAATTTATTCATTAATTTATTCATTCATTCATTTATTCATTCATGCCTACTCACACTTAAATTAAAAGTTTTGTATGGTTACCTGGAAATATCTGAAAATCTAATGCTGATGTTATGTTCCCCTACGTTTTCTTTCAAGAGGTATGACATACTTACTCATAGAAAATATTGAATCGGTACGTTGCTGACACATAATCAACTACCACTTTAAACTGTTCCTGATTTATAGTGGAAATGATTATAATGTAAAATCACTGCTTATACCGTCATTACTCTGCGAAAATGAAATAAATCAAACTACGTTCCCCGTTTGCTGGTCCAGTGAACAAATAACTCTACACTGAGGCGTATGTTTTATTGTTGCTGTCAGATAAGATAAACGTTTGAAATAGAAGATAATGTTTATGTGGTCCTGTATTGATTACACATGATACTTGTGAGAAAAATATTCCAATTAATAATTAAATAATACTAAAGTCACAAATAACAAACGGTCACAAATAACAAACGGTCACAAATGACAAACGGCGACCGGATGGCGTCTTTTTCTAAAAAAATTGTCATATCGGCCGATGTCCGTCCGGCCACGGCAGCAGCTGAAAATTTTGGTCATTGGGCGGACGCGGTCGAGATTTATGTACTACTTAAAAGCCTTCAGGTCAATTGTTAAAAAAGTAATTTGGCAGCAATCGCCCGGTCGCTGCGCTTTGTTTGGTTCTTACCATGTGCTTCAATTCCTTCGACACTATAACATAGCCGAAGTCTATGGTTTGTCCTAAATTATACAGTAAATTTACTGTCAGGTACGTACATATAATACCAGAACTGTTAACATAAACAATTGCATGCATTGGAAGTAGTTCACATTTGTTTATATGGTCAATTATTTAATAGATACATTTTGATTTGAAAACGAATTTATGTAAACGGTTATGGAGCATAATTTGTTATTTATGTCATTTTTTTTTGCTACATAAACGAAATCATGAAAATATAACAAGGCGTTGTTACGGTTTTGCTAGTGGTACAGATAAAAGATATTTTATCACGTTTTTCATACAGAAAATGTTAAAACAATCGGGTTATTTTCATATTTTGAGATATATAGAAATATGTTTAATGTCTCAACAGATATATGTATCTCAACATGTCTAAGTAGAAATAAATTCCAATCATACGGGAATACAATGCGCTGTATCAGACTACTGTTCTAAAATGCAGGGACCATCGTCTGTTTCTTTGTCTAACAATTAAAAGCATTGTACGGTTACAGAGATTTTTTGTGTTAAACGATGTAACACTTAATATATTAGTTAACCATCTCGTCACTTGTTTGTTAGGAAAATGTAATAAGTGACATTTGTTTTATTGGCAATTGAAAAATTATTTGATTGAAATATATAAATGTGTTTTGTATATAGAAGCCGACCATTCCTATTTATTGTTTTATCCTATGTCAATTTGAGAAGTTTATCTTTTAATATATTGTGTAATCATCGTGAATAGAAAACAAAAATAAAATAAAACATACCTTTACAAAATGTTCATTATTTTGTTAACAAAAATACTTCGGCATTGCTTTCAAAACGATGCTTACAAATAACAAAACTAAATAAACGTTTTTATCAATTAACGTTGTATCATGTTGACAAATTATAATCGGATACGGCAGAAAAGCTTGCAAGCCATGACAGCATAACAGTGATATGTAGGCTTCGAAACGGAATAAATGTATCAAACGTTTTCGTCCGAAAACAACAAAAAATAATGAGAATTAACATGCGGCCCAAACCGTATTTCGTAGGACCCGGTTCGTCTAGAAATAAAGCATAAAACTAAGATAATTTTTAAACCCTTTGAAACAATCAATTTTAGCTAATTCGTTCTGGAATAAAATATTCAAACATCAAATTCTGTACTACTATATTATTGTGTATTAAACATTTAATATTTGACCAATCCGCTTAAAGGTTTCAGTAAATATCATGATTATTCCTGAGGGTAAAATGCTGCGTTTTTTTGGTTGCTGCAAATCTAACATCTCAGAATCCTTTAAGCAACATCATGAATCATGTCGTAAAAGTTATATTCTCAATTTGCTGAGAAATATTCTTTCAAAATTCCTATTATTGTCATATCAATGATCAAATTTGATTTCATATTTGCTCACTGATATGGAACAATATTTCCATTACGCTTATATAAAAGCGGATATAAAAGCTAGGAAGTAAGATTAATTACAGGAAATATTTCGACCTTTCTTTCATAGCAAGTCGTGAGTAGCGTGTTCTATTATGATGTGTGAAAGAGGTTGTTCTTTATCCAGAGTGCGAACTTTATCGAAACAAATATTGCAGAAAATACATTTTCGACTATGACAAAGTGAGACCTGGACAAAGTGAGACCTGAACAATTTTTGTAGACCACTTAATGTTTTACATGTATAACCCATTTTATACATTATTTTGATCTGTTGTTTTTCTCTTATAAAAATTAGTGATTTTGAAATAATTTCAGAAAATATGTTTATTGATAATAATGCCTTAGATGCAATACGAAACAGGAAACGGAGTATGCATTTTTTTGCGATTGTAAATAATGAGACTTAATTTGAACATAACATCAGTGTTTAGAGGATAGGTTAAATCTAGCCTACTAGGCTGCCATATGTAAAGGAATAAGCACCGAAATAGGATAAAATGTTATATCGAAACACTTTCCCTGTTGTCATACAATGTACACTTTAACATGAAAGCATATTTAAATATCAATAAAGGAAAATATTTTTGATCTACATGAAGGCATTTTTAATATCTTTGACACAATTGTCAGTTCAGTAAGCACACGTAATTAACGTTATAAACTAAGAGATAAAGCAATAGAACGAATATTTGTTGTGGACATTTATTTGAAGGCTGAGATGAAAAGTGAAATTATTTTTTTAAGTAAAATTTAACTTTTTAAAATTCTTAAAATATTTTAAACAAATGTGTTATTCATTTTAAATATTTGTTCAATAACTAGCCAACAAACATTAAGTGTGGTAAATTTGTTAAAATATAACAAACAAGATCAACAAGGAAAGGCGGCGTTCAATGAACGCATCCCCTACGCGACCGTGCAACGAAAAACAGTGGCAAGGAGCCAAGGCGGACCCCATACAAAAACAGGACATGACACAAGGCAGAGCACGGAGAGACCAACCACCAAAACGATAAACAACCTGCAACCGACAAGGAAGCCAAAGAAAACAACTAAATGATTGAACAACAGGAAACAGCCTGCATCCGACAAGAACAATAAAGAAAATAAACAGATGACCGAAAAACAGGCCCACGAAGAATTACATTTTGATTAATTAATAAGCTTCGAAACAAACTTTTCACAAGATCTTACATCACTCACGGCCCCGTTCGATAACTATCTGCGCATGCGTATTACGTAAAGTCTTACGTTCCTCATGGGTTTGACAAAATTCACGCCACACCGGGAACACCGGCGCTTCATATAACCGGCAGCGTTTTATTGGTCATACTACATTCTGGTGAAAGGGTATCTTAAATATGAGACAAGTTTAATTTTGATTTAAAATAATTTATACTGTTCCTAATTTAACAATTTTATCATTCATCAGATATCAAACAACATAAAAACTTTAATGATTTTCTTTTTCTTTATAATATTGGCGGTACAGAAAATATGGTACTGATTCTCACGCGTAAGCGGGATGATATTTTTAATGCTACACACAAATCTTTTTGTGACTTGTTTTATTACCGCGAACAAATTCTGAAATGATCTAAAATTTCAACTTACTGTAACAAAACCGAACAGGCATTCAATAAAATTTGACATTGTACTTCTTATTGTTCTTACTGAATAACTTGAGAAGTAACTTTTCTTTTTTTTCTTTGTGTACTTGTTGATGTCTGCAGTTACTGTAATTAAACAAACAATGGGCTGTGTTGCATTAGACAAATGATGATTTTGCAATATTGTAATCGGATGTATACATTCACTATTCAAAGGTTGTTTTAGATGCGAAAATCAATATATCAGGGTATAAACAAACACTTATTTACTTTCTGACAATTTCAAGTTTAATCAAGATAACAATGGCGGCAATTTCGTTTTTTCTAGAAAATGTATCAGGTAACCAGTTTGTTTCTGTTAAGATGTTCTTTTATCACTTGTTCGTCAATATGAAATGCGAACGATAAAAACATTATTTAGACAAACGTTAGAAAATGCAATAGCTTTATAATATAATCGAAAAATGGGTCACACGCTGAAAGATTCGATGAGCTATTCTGTTGATCAAATTATTTAAATTGACAGACACGTTTACCTCGGAAATGAGTAGCTAATTCAATATTAACACATGATTTATATTAGTTGAGCATAGGAAAACAGAAGCACGACCAGTATCCTGTTAAAATAACGATCACAAGTTGTATCTAATTCACGGAATATATGAACTATATTAAGTTCATTCCCTACAATTACAATATTGACGTAAGTTTTATCATCGATCTGTTTTGTTGTTTGTATTTGTAATAAAAAAATTGTCTGTATGTTTATAAGGAAAAATGACTCAAATAACGAAAAGGACATTTATTCATTGTTGTGTCCTCAATAGAGTATACTGTAACTTCTCTGTTTAAATGATGACAAACTCTTTAAAAAGGATAACAAGGATTATATCTTTAGTTTGCACAATGGAAAAAAAACGGTCTGACTTCATTGTTGATCATTAATTTAGGTAGACAATGATTCCCATGGAACCAATGATACGACGGAAAGTTTGTTATTAGCATTATTATGATTTATGTTAAAAGTCATGTTGTTTTAATATTCTTCTTTGCAATAAATATAATGAATATATAAAGAAGTTTGGAGGTTATATTTATCTGGTGTATGTTCAAAACGTTTTCCTTACCGTTCTTATGATATGTTAAAATATTATTACTCACTTTGAAGAAAGTTTATCAAAACCTCCCTCCGATAAATGTATTTCACTTGATTACCAATGGTACTACTAAAGTATGTTAAAGAATGCGTGTAAAGTGTGTTGTCACGTCATTCTAAGTTACTAAAGTATAAATAAGAATGTAAAGTGTGTTGTCACGTTATTATAAGCGCTCTGTTTGTTACCTATATATACCAACATGTACAAAACAAACTTGACACTTTCTTTGTCAAAATATAAGATAATTCATTTAAAGTAGGACAGTTGTGTGTCTGTTGTATTTTTTACGAATTGCCACCTGATACTAATTGTATACATAAAGAAAGAGTTCATAAATTATGTTCATTTTTATATATCTTAAAGAGTGAATATGTTTTGTTAGGAAATAAAGAAGAATGTCTGAAGACATGTCGATATAGAGAAATAAGCCATGTGTTACAGATAAACTTTCTTAACAATCTAGCCAATAATAAATTCAAAATACATGTTTCTGATTTACATTCAGTGTTATTAGTACTTAACAAGCAAGGTATGAATATAGCCAAAAAAGATGATTGTATGACACATGATAACACTTCCTTATAGCACTTTCTTTTCATGTACTCTCTGCTATTCTGAGGTTTTTAGGACAGTACATCATTGTACTTCAGAAGTTTTATAACGTTATTCGTCTTGCCTCCAGATAAGCGAAATTCTTTCAAAACAAAAAAAGAAAGTCTTAAGATTTTCTGAAAGGAAAAAAATATTCAAGAATAAAAGTAATTAGTGGCATGTTATGTGCGATTAATGACTTAATGTCCGATTTTGTAGTATGTATTACCATATTTATACTGCGGTTACTTACACAACAATGGCTTTTTTTTACACATTTTGACCTCCTTTTTAGTATTTGAAGTGGCGTTTGGAATGTGTAAAGTACTTTCTTTGTTGACTGGACAATATTTAACTAAATAAATTAAAATTGGTGAAAATTATCTATATCTGGAGTCATGTCGCTTTTTTATAATTTCTTATAATTCCATTTACTTTTAAGCATTTCAAAGTATTCCGTCCAACATATCCCAATGTACCATATCATCTTTACTAGTCAGATTCCATACATACCTTTGAACAGTACAATTATCCCATACTTACAGGGGTTATATGTCATGCTTGTATGTTTGAAGAATAAATTTGTATAAGGATTTGATAGGTTTGTATTTCTTTTTAAGATATTGTGATACAAAGGTTGTAGATAAATTTAAAGATTTCTGAAAGTAAAGACATCATAGTGCATTCGATTCTGACATTAATCACTTTCAAGTGTAGAAGTCAATATGAAGAAATGCAATAGAACAAGTGGAGGTAATTGTAAATAATAATAATAATGATAATACAAAAATAATAATGATTATAATAATAATAGTAGGGAGAAAGCCCTTAGATATGCAAGATGCAATGTGCATATAATCATATTCCATTATCCAATGAAATAAACAACAAAGCGGAACAATAATTTCATCATTATGATGGAATAATAAAACCCTGCCCAATATGCTAAGGGTAATTTGCTGAAAACAGTGTTGTAAAACTGATTTCATTGACATGTATCAAGAAATGTATTAACAGCTGCACTTAATAGAGACATTCTCTCCACCATGGTGCATATTAAGATAATAAAAAAACCCGTCAAAACACTCAAATAATAATACGCGCAAGATCACTAGTTAACAACATCTCTATGTACAATTCCTGAACGGACAATAGTAGGGGTTGTATATAAAAGTATAACTTTTGTAAACAGAGGGCCTAAGTTGGGTCATACATGATTTGATAATATTTTAAAAATATCTACATACAAAATACTTCTATAAATGTGATTGACATCATTTGTGAAATGTACATGTGATTGTGACAGAAATAATTGTATATACTCCGGTCCATGTGTGAAGGCCACCCGCCGACACTTTACAATGTTATTACTAGTATTTTCTTTTTAAATAAGCACCTTGCTTTTTTAAAGTTCACAATAAATACAAAAATAAGATTTCATAGACTTGAATTAATAAAACGTTGGAGTTGTTTTTCGCAATCGGAACAATTATTAACGCCTCTTTTTAAATCATTCTCTTTATTCACGGATGATTTCCGATATGTTCAATGATTAAGGAAGAAAGCAACATCCGTATCGAAAAATTCTCTGATTTTTTACCTTCATAAACGTAAAATAAAACATATATCGATGTTTCATTTTGACTTTAACGTAGCATTCGTTGAAAAGGCATGCATGGTCCCAAACTGTAAAAATATGAACCCTGAAAAAAGAAAAGCATAGTAAAAATAAGAAATATGCATAATAGAGACAATTGAAATTTAAAGAAAACACAACATTTCGTAAGGGACTGAGCCACTGGGGACATTGGTTTGTTTCGATACTCGATTTGCATTTTCAATTTAAACATAAATAACTTACATTTTGACAGACAAACATTTATATGCAAATATAGTAAATAAGATATCACCAATTTCACGATTCCATTTTAAGTAACGTTACAAATTAATCGCGAAGATCTTATTTTCATGGCGCCATATTTTGCTCATACTGCATAAATTGGTAAATAGGGACCGGCGTTTAATCTTAAGAATATTGAGATAGAATAACATTTTTATTGAAAGAAACAGGTAAGGATATATCTGCCTGTGATGATATAAGCTAACAGCAGGTCGTTATTGCACATTTCTTCGATCATTAAAATCTGCAGGAGCACGATGACGATTCATTCTGAAGTCCGAGCTCACATAGTGAGTTATTGAATTACTCCGAGCTCACATAGTGAATTATTTAATTAATCCGTGGGCTTCTGTAAATATACATGCAAGGGACGATTTGACTTCTTCCTATTTTTGCCTATGTTTTTTTTTATTTTGGTAATTTAGCGTTTCAGTACTTGTATTTCGCGTTAACAAACAATCGCTTGCGCCATGTTTTTTACGTGCGTTGCTCTTCTGTCATTTGTCGGTTATGGTTTGATAATAAAACTGCCGTAGCTGTCAATAATGTTGACCCATTCTTCAGTAACAGGGACATGTTCTCTCATCCTTGCATTTTTCCTTCCTCTTATTTCCTTCTATACTTTCCTTTTACCTTTCTTATCTCATTAAATGTTTCACTTTTTGTAAAAGAATTCGGTATTGCTTCTAAAAACGGCATCTATGTAAACATTACTATGTCCATGATGGTTATATTTCTCTTTCTATCATTTATTTCATCAATAACATAAATATGATAAACTAAACACACACACCATCATGGGCTCGTATAAATATTTCGGGTTTTGTCCACTTTTCACACATATTATCTTTCTGTTGGGCGTAAGTACTCTGTCACACTCGAACATTTGCTCTTTATACATTGAGATCATGAGATCCTCAAATATTAAGGTCAAAATACACCTGCCTCTAAAGAAATTTACTTTCAACCACTCACGCGTATATGATAATAAATGCTTTACATACAATGCATTGATATTTATTTCTCTTATGACTCTTTGTACATGGCTCGCCATTCTTTTGTTACAATCTGGAGATATCCATGAAAACCCTGGTCCTGTTTCCACAAGTTCTACTGAATCAGACGTTCTTTCGAGTTTCAGATATCATCTTTCCTTAGTCCATTTAAATGTTCAAAGTGTACGTAATAAACTTGACCTTCTCTTTACTGAACTCAAAGAGTTTGACATACTCGCTTTCTCGGAAACATGGCTTAACGACTCGGTATCGTCTGAGGACCTCTTGCTTTTGTCATTTCACAAACCCGAAAGGAAAGATCGTACATTTGATTCTCATGGTGGAGTTATGTTATATGTTAAAAGCAACTTGCATTATAAAAAGGAGATATGATTTTAGAACTAAACCGTGTAGAAAAATATTTGGATAGAGCTCAGACTCGAAAATAACAAACGTGTCCTGATCGGTCTTTTCTATCGCGCTCCTAACTCCAATACACTTTACAATAATGATATTGAAGACTCTATCTCATTAGCTGTTGACACGGATATTAATGATATCATTGTTACAGGCGATTTTAACTATGACGCATTTAATACTAACACAAATAGAAAAATTCTTTCAATTTGTCAACAATTCAATATGGAACAAATAATTGAAGAATCAACTCACTTCACAGAATCGAGTCAGTCATTGATCGATCTCATTTTTGTTTCAAATAAAAATACTATTATCAAATCTGGAGTAGGCGAACACATCCTTGACCAAGAACAGCGTTACCATGTTCCAGTTTTTTGTCTTTTTAAATTCCGTAAACCAAAACAACCATGCTTTCAACGCACTATATGGGAATACAATCGTGGTGATTACGTCAAGCTTCGAAATGATTTTAACAGTTTCCAATGGGAAGAATGTTTCGATTTCAATATCAGTAAATACGCAGACAACGTTTCAAATCAAATTTTAATAATCTCAAAATATAATATACCAAATAAGGATATATATGTAAGACCTCTAGATGCCCCATGGATAACAAATACTATCAGGTCAAATATTCGTAGACGTAAACGATTGTACAGAAAAGCCAAATTAACTCAATCCAATATGCACTGGGTGAAATTTAAACAATTAAGAAATCAAATAGTATCTCAGATTAAAGAGGCGAAAGCTATTTATTACTCTAAATTATCGGACAAACTAAAACAGGAATCGTTATCTTCAAAAGACTGGTGGAAAATATTAAAATCTTTTATCTCACCTACACAGACAACGTCAATTCCCCCATTACAAAATCAAAACACCCAGGAAATTGTATTCTCTGAAGACCAAAAGGCAAACCTATTGAACGAGTATTTCTTACATCAAACCTATATTGATAATTCTGACTCAAATGTTCCTGACCTAGGTCCACAAACAACGTCCACTGTTATTAACGATCTTTTACTAACTGCATCTGAAACTGAAGATATTCTTAAATCTCTTAAAGTCGACAAAGCATCTGGACCAGATGGTATAAGTAATAAAATTTTGCGTGAAGCCGCAAAAAGAACTCTCTATTTCTTTAACTAATCTGTTTAATCAGTCTCTATCTTGCTGTAAAGTACCAGCCTCTTGGAAGGAAGCCCATGTTACTGCTATCTTTAAAAAAGGTGATGCATCTCTCCCTTCTAATTATAGACCAATTTCACTGCTCAACACTATGGAAAAAGTTTTTGAACGACTGATCTTTTAAGCATTTATTTAATCATTTGAAGGCGAATAGAATTCTTACGCCTGTGCAATCTGGGTTTATACCCGGGGATTCAACTGTAAATCAACTTGTTTATATTTATGACATACTTTGCAAAGCACTTGATGACGGTCTCGAAGCTCGAGTTATATTCTTCGACATAAGCAAGGCATTCGATAAAGTCTGGCACAAAGGCATTCTCTGTAAATTAAAATATTATGGTGTATCTGGAAAAATATTTGAATGGTTTCAGGATTATTTAAGCTGCAGACGTCAGTGTGTTGTTCTAAGAAATGCCAAATCTTCTTGGGGTGTTCTCTCAGCTGGTGTTCCACAAGGTTCGATCCTTGGTCCTTTACTTTTTCTCATCTACATAAATGACATAGTCCAAGATCTTCAATCCAATGTTAATCTTTTTGCTGATGATACCAGTCTCTATCTTGTTATTGAAAACCCACAAACTGCAGCACAACAATTACAATCAGATATTGAAATAATAACTGCATGGGCAGAAAAATGGCTTGTCACTTTCAATCCGTCTAAATCAGAATCCCTTATTGTCTCTAGAAAAAGAAATTCATATCACCAACCACTTCAAATGCTTATTCAAACTATACCTGAAGTAAAAGATCATAAACACTTAGGATTATTTTTGTCTCACAATTGCCTGTGGCATTCACATATAGAATATATTAATGAAAAAGCATGGAAACGGGTGAACATAATGAGAAAACTGAAATTCATGTTAGATCGTAAATCTCTTGAAATTATTTATATATCGTTTATCCGACCAATCCTTGAATATGCGGATGTGGTATGGGGAAACGCATTTCAGTATGAACTTGACCTCTTAGATAAAATACAAAATGAATGTGCTAGAATAGTGTCTGGTGCAACAAGACTAGTTTCAATTGAAAACTTAAATAATGAAGTAAATTGGGAAACATTAGAACAAAGACGTTATAAACATAGATTAACATTATTCTATAAAATCAAACATGGCATTGCACCAGAATACTTGTCAGAACCAATACCGTATCAAACAAACACTCGTTATAACCTTAGAAATTCAAACGACACTATTGGTATTTCAGCAAGGACATCTTTATACTTTAGTTCTTTTTTCCCATCTTCAATTCGTGAATGGAACAACTTGCCCCTTAACATAAGGAATCTACCAACCCTTTCAATGTTTAAAAATTATCTATCACGTGATAAGAAAACTACACCAAAATACTTTTATTTTGGTGATAGAAAACTTCAAATTCTTCACACCAGGTTACGCACAAAATGTAGCTCCCTAAATTATCATTTGTTTCTTAAAAATATATCACCATCGCCATTATGTGAGTGTGGTCAAATGGAAACTAACTTTCATTACTTCTTTGAATGCAATCGCTTTCGTACATGTAGAGAAAAATTATTGGGAAATCTAAATAATTTCGATATTACCCTCAACACCCTACTTTTTGGCAACCCGGACATCTCAGATACTGATAATGCCAATATCTTTAAACATGTTCATACTTTTATCTCAGAATCAAAGCGATTTCTCTGAACTTAAAGTGAAACAGTGAAACAATCTTTTCTTTTCTCTTTCTTTTTTTTCCTTCCTATTGTATTATTTGTTTTCCTTTCTTCTATTTTCGTTATTATAATTTCTAATTCTTATCCCGATGATTACTTATAAATATAACGTTTACTTCGTCACAAATATTTACATTCCACTTTTTTGATAATTGTACAAAATATTATAAAATCGACTCATTATAAAGTTACACTAAAAGGAGAAGAATTTTATAAGACTTAGTCTTTCGTTCTCATCCTTTTCTTTGAATATACTATATATTTGTATTCTGATTGTATTGTTTTATGTATATCATGTAAATATTCGGGAAATAAATATGTTTAAACTAATAATGTTGACATTGCGCAGTGAGCCACGTTTATTACAAAAAGGGTGAAACAACGGCGCGTGGTCACGTTTATGCATTTTTTCTTCTCCATTAATGTATACCGGTATTTCGCAAACTTTGATGTTAAATACAATTACAATAACGATTAAAGCGGCATTCAGTTATATTTATATTTGTGAAAACAATACAGTGTTGCTTCAAGCTTAGTATTTCAGTAATTTCATCTTTGAAATATGCATAATATCACTGTCAAGCCTTCTTAAAAACAGCATACCGGGAGTCATTTATAACGCGTCAAGTATTTATTCAGTATACTTTTATAATTATTTCCTTCCTTCATCTAATTCAAATAAGTAGATACAATGAATTTACTATATGATAAAACATATCATATCATACAATGTATCATAATACATTTACCTTAAAAACAAATTTAATATTTCTTTCTTTACGAAGTGATTTTGCGAAGAGAAAATGTTTTTTTTTTTAATATGAGAAAAAGAGAAGAGTGATAAAAAAGCTATTTATAAAACGAAACGAACTTGAGGGGTTCTCATCGTTTCAAATTACGTTAAAGATACGAAGAATATGAACGGTTACAGATAAATGCTTCTTTTGCAATTGATTTTGAGTTTTTGCGTTTCTGACAATATGATAATTCTTATGCCAATCTAAAACTAGTAATAAGCCATCATTATGTTTCAAATAAAGACCATTTATTATTTTGTTGCTATAGTTTATAACTTAATAATTCAATTTTATTTTCTAGCCTTTTTTTTTACTTTTTGCTCAGTAATAACAAAACTGACAACCTCTAATTTTAATTATTTGATTCTGAAATGTTTTTTTAGACAGATTACTAGTTTATTCCAGAAATGCTGTACTACACTTCATTCTTGGAACAAACGCTGTCAAAGTTATCGCAATATCGATATTTTTCATCTGTACGTATCATCCGATACAATATCGATACACATATTATCTCTCGATATATCGATGCAAACTTTTCCATCGATGACAGCCCTACATACAACATGTGTTCTAGGGTTTCAATGTGCATATTACATATGCACTATTTTATATTAGAACAATAGCTTGTTTGTTGTAAGAATTCGCATCAGATATTGATATTGGAAACTTCTTAGTCTCGTATCTATTGTCACTTTTCTTATTGACTTATATTAAACCTTTAATATACTTATACTTACATATATCCAGCTCCATGTTCATTGTTTGTAATATTATCAGTAATATTTGTACAAAATTAAAAACTGTTGTTTTTAACGAGATTTTGAAAACATTAAATGAAAACACAATTCAGTCATACTTCATGTAACTATTTATTTGTATTCTTTTAACATCGGCATGTTGTGTATTTAACCATGTTTTGTTTAATTGTATTGTAAGCATATCTACACTGTTGCTGTTTTAGCTTTAGGGTGAGATTATATAATATCTAAGGAAAGTAAAACAGTCGAAGGTTTAAATAATTCCTATGAAACTACTTGGGTGAACACAAATAAACTCTTAAACAGTATACAAACCTACGATCGAATCATAGTTTATATTATGCTTTAAAGTATTCTGGTGTAATCCAGAATCATTACACTTCACGTAAATAATTTATTTCATAACTAATAGAAACATTAATAAAAACTATAAAAAAAGTATTATTTGAATATCATTGAAAAATTGTCATTATTGGAAAAATTGCTATAAGTTAAAAAAAACATTTAGAATAGGCATTTGTAAATAAATATATAAACATCACTACCACAGTAACATGATGCAAGATATGAATTATATCAACATAATCATAAATGGTATTACACAACTACCACAATATATAATATAATTATATCAACATTATCAATAATGGTATTACAGAACTACTATAATATATAATATTTGCCAAATACACGATGGCCCAACCACGTGAAACCCAAACGAATGACAATGAAAATGATAAATAACTGACTTTTCAGTAGTAATTCACACAGTGTCACCCTTATTTACATGAATACAGCAGAAAACATATATAAGTTGAAAAGTGCATTCCATGTTGGTATTTATATATCTAAAACTCTTAATATGTTAATATACAATATATCAAACTGAAAATAGAGACGTCCGTTGATTTCAATACCAATGAATAGTCATCCGTTCATCCTTTTTTATATTACATAAGGAATAAGAGCTCCTTGCCTGCAGAAGAGCCAAACCATTCAGACAAACCTTCCTGGAGAAAATGTGCAAACGTTTCAAGTTATAATTTACACGTAATATGCAATTAATGACTAGTTTTGCAGTATTTATTATAATGATTTTATTTTGAACATATTCTGAATCTTTTTTTGATGAATTATAGATTTTAAGTGCTTTTTGCAATTACAAAATGTCTTTCTTTGTTCACTTGATAATATATTACTTTAAAATAGATTTTAAAAGTGTTCATGAAAATTGGCATGAATCTGGAAGCTTGCTGTTTTAAGTAAAAGTCGATTGTGATATGACTTTAGATTGTAAATCTACAGCAAAATATGGCTGGACAATATTCGTTGTCACATGTGACAATGTTGTGTAAAGTGACTGAAATGAAGCTAATATTTGACGATTGAACTAACAAACTGTTGCTTGTTATTGTAAATATTCAGATGAAAGGTTTGAAATATTAAAAAGTTCTGGAATAACAATATATGACATGGAGTAAACATTTTGACTCGAGGCTTCTTTACAAATCGTGGCGTTTGTTTATTTTTGTTGATTTGTTTTTTGTATGTTTGTTTCCGAGCGTCTTTTGTGTGTACATGGTTTTGTGCGTGCGTGTGATTTTAAAAATTATCAGTCGCCGTAATGTACAAAAAAAACAAATGTTTAAAATAAAATACAATGAAAATTGAATTAAAATTTATGTTATCCACATTACATCAAAAAACACTTTCTATCCTTAAATAAGTGTTAAAATATTAGCAAAAAACAGGAGCATCGCAAAGGCCAAAGATGCATAACATTTTCCTCTGAACCCATGTGCAACATATTTCGATATCACTACTTTATCCAAGCTAATCATAACTAGCTGCGAATTATGCCAGATCTGGCAAATGAATTCAAGTTGCACATGTATAGGTTTGCAGGTGCCATTATTATCTTTTATGTAAAATCAGATAGATAGGTGCCTTTATGAGTGACAGGCTGACAAAGGTCAATGTGATATCTTGGAAAACAAAATTTTGAAATAGAGAAAATAAGAATCATTAAAGAAATTCTAAATCGTCAAAAATGAATATGTTGCAAGCTCGGTTTGATTGATCCTGTTCATGAACGGTACTGTATAGTACAAACTACTATCCACGCTCCCTAAAACCGGCTTAAGCAGTATTTAAACGCGAAAATGGTGAAATTTTGAATTTAGAAACATCCGCAGATGTGTTCATTTAAGTTAATCAACATGGCAGTTTTATGCAGAATTATGTTTTGTTCATGTATTTTTGACACATTCATCCATTTATATCTAGACAATAGACAATTTCAGCGTTACTTTACAAGTTCAGTTCATGATTATTGAAAGATCAGCGTCAATCTTGACTTCTCCAATAAAACAGTCCAATACTGAGTTATGTTTTTGCTCAACATGCTCAAGGACAGATCAATTCATAAATAGCAAATAAATGGCCAATATTAGCATATTTAGTAAGTTGAAATTAACAGTCATCTGAAAAATAAGCGTAAGCTAAATGAAATCAACGTAAGGGTAAATAAAATACATCATTTATAACAAAGCTATAGCCTATTGTTACCGATTTTAAGCAGCATTCAAGCCATTCACTTTGATGATAAAATCATTTATAGGTCAAGGTATATCTCCTGAATTTACATGCAAGCTGACATCATGCCACTTGTTCCAGTTTAACTACTTTAAAATTAGTTTAGCATGTTCAGAGAAGAAACGCACACTGGCGCCCAGGCAAACAGACAGGACGACTAATTTTGCGGTATGGTCAAACCAGTGTATTCTCTAATATGTTTTGTTGTGTGGGGATAATAATTACTTACTTTTTCCCTGTTGGATGATTGTAAAATGTCTCTCAAATTATATTGCTTAAATTGTTTCATATACTATCATTTGAATTATCGGTTTTTGATTAGGTGTAGGCACTTTGTTAAAGAACTAATACAAATAAGACAATACAATTTTCAAACAGTACGCTATCTGATGACAATCATAATAGATCGACATTAATTAATTCACGCAAAGAGGTTCGATCTAATAAAAGGAATAGTAAAAAAGCTAAATAAAAACGGAAAAGATTGATAGTTGGAGTGATGAATTGCAATCTAAAATATTTTGATATTGATGAGAAAATGGCGAATTTGTTCTCATTGAAGGCAATGATTATGTAAAAAAACTTCGCTTGTTATCTGAAATTTAAAAAAGAAAGAAGGTTGATATTACAAAACTTCTCAAGGACTCAGTCAATGCTTTTGTATTTAATATCGACTTAATTTATTTGACGATGACCATTTTTTAATAGATAATAGGAACACGTATAGATATTTTTCTTACTGTTATGTATTCGAACATTTACATCTGTTATGTTCTTAGGCAGTTATCTGGAAACGTAATTTGCTTTGCTTTGCATCTGAACCAATTAGATATCTGATTCAGTAGAAAGGAAAAATACAATGTATTTAAGCGTAAGATATTTTTACGAATAATAATTGTATTGTGTTTTAACATACACTGCACGAGAAACTGAAGTTGGCCACTTCATGAAGTGATAATACAGTAATGAAAATGCACAACTGTTTTCGTTAAACACCACTTTCTGAACACTGATCTTCTAAAGGTACAATTCAAAATAAAGATTGTTAGTTTTCTCAGAGCATAATATCACATTGATTATTAGAGCTGTCTAAGATTATACGCGTAACATGTTATTTTAGACCGACAAAACTGTCAATATGAAACTTTCCCTTTAGGTAGTAATAACAACCTAGCAATAATGTGAGAATTATGCGATGTAAACTGTCTGCCTCAATAGACAACACCCATTATTGATTTTTCTGATACACAAATTGACAATTTCTAATTAATGATGGAGAATTGTAGTTGATTTAAATTTGCAAAATGTTGTGCAAATAGCTTTGTGTTTAAATTAGACTTGTTTTATTTTTCTGGCCTTTCGGGGTAATTGATTTCAGCACTTTTTAAAGTTGAAAATTGAGTTCCGCTCAAGCCGGTGCTACTGTTGCACTTTTTCACAATCCCTTATGTACAGACTCAATAAAACCGAGTCTGCAATTTTTAAGATTTTTTTGCTAATTTTAATGCTTACGAGGGATGACTTTTCTAGATATTTTTACATTTTAAGCCATAATGAAAAGTTTTTAATCTAATTCTCAACTACATGTCGGTGGATTTTTAATTACAGTTTTGTATATACAGTTAACTTTGTGTCATTTTAGGCTTATTGTATAAATGCTTTTAGAAACATTCTATTAAATATTTGATTCGTATTTATGAGTAGATAAGAAGTCAAAAGGTATAAAATAAAATATATCGACATATACCCCACAAGTAAGAGAGAATATCTACTGAAACATTAATGAAATAAAAGTAAATTTTCCTTTAATCAAATCCAAAAAATCAGTTAGCAGTTAATAAATTTATACCTATCGTTTAATATGGACAGGATTCAGTTGAATAAGCATTTTATTTTCAGATGTCAAAATGGTACATGGTGTTAGAAATTTTCGAAAAAGAAACAAAAGAGGAACGAAACAAATCGAAGACTGAAGAAATATAAAATGATGAAGTTATATCTGTTCCATTTGACGAGCCATTTCTTAAATAACTTACAAATATTGTTGAACATAGGAAAGGAGATTATAGATTATATTTTGCGTACATATTATCGTTAGTACGAGACTTCTGCTTTAAATGTGATGTCAAAAATTGAAACGCAAACACAAAGGGAAAAGGCATCGTGTTTGTCTAATTAATCAACAACCTTATTTCACTGAATATTCAGTATATCTCAGATAGTTCATGTTTATCGTTTTTTGTTTGTATGTTGTTTTTACAATAATAATACAGCTTTCTAAGTTTGCCTTCAACTATATTTCTTAAACAATATTCGTATTAAAATAATAGACAGTAACCCAGTTATCTTTTTCATAAAACCCCGAATCATAAGTGCTTAGAATTCTTTCTGTGATGCAAACGCATAAATTAAAAATCTGGAAAATGAAATGAACGAAAATGGAAATTGCGCACCCGGTTTGATTGCGTGCGTTCATGAGATATAAAGTAAAAGTGTAACATGTCTGACGAATACTAGCTTTTCTGTAAAGGTCTTTTTTGATAGTGAGAATAATATCATGTATAATAAATACATAACATGTCATATAATTGTACTGCTAAAATACAAAGTTAAGCAATTTAAGGCACGATTAGCTTTTTTTAATAAGAACATTTTTTCCATAAAATTCGATTATTACAAATTCAAGATGAACTAAAAGATTTGCAATGTTTTGTACTAAAATCTTACATAGAAACAATAATCTTCCAAAGACTCTGTACTGTTATGCACATATAAAATACTGATTAGTTAAACTTACTCGTTCAATTGATTGGTTTGCTATCATAAGTTACAATGCTATTTTAAAACATAGCCTACCTCCTTCAAAAAATATTTTTACATTAAACCCTATTGAAATCAACAGGATTATATTTTATATAAGAACTATTGATTCTGTTAACATCCAATGTTTGTAGAATTTGCTGGTGTACAAATGTATTATCAAATCTTTTTATAAAAATTAACAGTGAGATTAATGTTATACAAAACAATGTTAACAGAATGTTAACAGAATGCAATCATGCCAATGATACATGTTAAATTTAAGTGTTATCATTTCATGTAAAAAAGACTGTTTAGATTTAGGCAACTATTAATCCCTTAATACTTATTCTTTTTAGACCATCCATTTTAACTATTTTTTGAACCCTTTTTAACTATAGTCTTCTTTGCATTACGGACGAATCTTGAACTACTCAAAGTCTTTATTTAACATAATACGTATCTACTGAAGATGTTAATTCATGTAATGCAAGAGTCTAACAAAACGTAGTTTTTGTACTTAAACCGCACTAGGATTAGAAAACTCTGAACATAATTGATTAAATGATTAGGGTAGATAACATGTGATTGAACGGGAGGACGAAAAACTAATTAAAGATATTAAGTTAGCATTAATCGAGGTTCTGTGATCGTTGTTTCGTCAAGTTTCATTTGACATATCGTTGTTTTGATCCGATTTGTGATAAGAGGAATAAAATGAGCACGCCAGACTTCTTGTTCGTGCGCCTGATATCAAACGAAAACCGTAGTAAATTGCAAACAAATGTGTATGAATTTAATTCGAAATGAAGATTACAGATGACATAATGCAAATACTAGGTCAAGGGCATACATGAAAATCTGAGGATATTACTTGATTTTATTGCAATATCTAACCAATTCGCATTTTCCATTTTTTTTATTTCTTTCGTTTAGACTAGAGCTAATGACTAGGGTGGTAAGTTTTATTTACTAAAACACTGGCAAGGTAACTGGTCTTGTGGTTTTGGAACTGTCCATGAAAGATAACGTATCGTTTACATTTTTTTTAGTCCGTCCGCCATCCACTAGCAAGGGCTTTATCTGTTTAACGCTTAATTTTCGATCGTCTCGGAGGACAAAATTATTCAAACCCCACACTGTGATACAGAAATAATGTTTTCAAACTGCTAAACAACGCTTAACACATTAGGAATAAATAAATACGTAAGTTTCGTTGTTCGGAGTAATTTGGCTTGATGGCCACACCAGAAAAGATTCAATCTTAACAAAAAAAAAAGGATTAGAAACACAAACGTTTCATATTGAGCGTAATATGTAGTTCTAGATATTACTATTAATTTTGTGTTGGGTTGAGTTTGAGTTTTTTTTCTGTTTTTTTTTTCTTCTTTTCTTTTTCGTTTTATTTTTATTTTTTCGTTTTTTTATCCAAAGACACATTTTATTTTTTGTATAATTTTAAATCAGATGAAAGTTCAGTAAAGAACGAAAGTGGTCTAAAAAAACAGCAGCGAAAAAACATGACTGTGGTAATGAATAAAAAAAGGATTGCCTAAGGTTGAATAGTTTATTATAGTTCTGTATTGATCTAAGCTTAAATGTGACATATCTTACATGCTCAAATTTAAAGTATAATTTAAGTGATTATCCTGTCCGGGCTTTGCCTTGCGCCCTGTCCTATTTTTCTTTGGGTCCTCTCCTCCTGGGCTCCTTGTCGCTGGTTCTTGTTGCTGGGTTGTATGTGGAATGCGTTCATTGAACGCAGCCTTTCCTTGTTGACCTTGTCTATCATATTTTGATCTTATTATATCCTGAATTTTCTCTCTAAGATCCTTCATGGCAAGTTCATGATAGTAAATGTCACAATCCTGTCCGAATAGCTCTAAATAAATATGATTTTACTGAGAAATATCTCAAATAAAAGTCCTTGGTCATGTTATTGCCCTCAACATTACTTTATATTTGTCGGCACGTTCAACACACGCAAATTCTTACAAATATCAGATTTACTTACTAAAGAAACATTTAGCAATCGAGAAAGTCAAATGCTGTGTTTGATCCATTTAACATATCTCAGACATTGGTTTAGCCTTGAAATTGTTTTAGAAAAGTGTTTAATAGCAGTCATTTAATATAACACGCCTTTTAACGCTATGTTTGTTTCATAAGATTATACTTACTATGCTGGTTTCATTCTAAGATTATACGTACATGTTTTTCTTACTTCCAGACAGAATATCAATATAAATGTTTGTGTTTAGGAACAGAGGTGTCCAACAGATATATGCATTTCCCTTGAAATAGTTCATATGAGACACATTGTCAAATATAAATTGAACATAACATCTTGGGATCAACCGAGCCTCGATAGTTAAGACAGTTAAGACAATCGGTTCAATATATTTGTCTGCCATAGTTTTGCATTTGCGTTATAAGTATAAATGTTTCTTACAATGTAGTAAATTCTCATTGCTTCGTACGGCACATCCTTATTATTATTCTAAAAGGCAAGTTGGTTAGTTGTTGGGTGACTGAGTAGGAAGGTATTCAAATTGCTTGATGTTCCGAAATGTTTTACTGAAAAAAATCATAATTAAAAACTATAATTTTTCGAAAGAATCATTCAACTCTACTCCTGAACGAAAAAAAAAAAGCAAAAATAATAATACCCTATGCGTCAGGATCAAATGAAGTTTGCAAACTTAATACTTGTTGCTGTAATATCAAAGAAATTAGACGTTGCGTGAACACGTGTTTGCTTTATATATGAACAGAAAGAAATATCCTCTCCTCAGGAATTTACTAGTAAACAATAAACCCGGCTTTTCATTCTATCTTTGTGTTAATAAGATTATTGAAATTGCAATGATTCTTAGGGCAATAATAATAATTACTTTTAATGTAATTGTATTCTAATTGATTGACATTGAGAAACAAGTCGCCAATTGCACGTTTAGTAGTTAACATATAACAGTGAAAGATTTAGCTCTTTGAACTTTCTTTTGGAAAGAAATAGATAAGGATTGATAGGAAAATTGAGAGGTTATTGGTTTCAAGTTAATTTTATCAAGCAAACATTTTATTTCTATATAGCTCACTTAACGTTATTATGTACATAATTGTATTTGGTCATTCATTTCATGACCGCCCGAGTTTCACTTATCACAATACACGCACAGAAATATGCATAACGGCCTTTATGCAATCATTCCAGAAAATGAAATACTGGTATCTCTGTTTTCATACATTAAAGATATGCTATGGTCAAATTTGATATTTGAAAAAAAAACCTGATAATTAAGTCTGTAAAATGTAAACAAAATATCTTTTGAATACACTCAAAGAAGTATCAAGAGACGATGGCTTGCTCGACAGAGATGTTAGCTGATTTTGAATAGAGTCTATCTAATTAAGTCTGTTATCCATGGACTTAACCCTGTCAACCACAAACTGCTGAAACTGTATTCGAGACTGTGGTTGCTGATTCATATGAGGGGAATTACAAAATTGTTGTTGTTGTTCTTGTTCTTGTTGTTGCGATTACAGGTGGAATGTTCCTGAGGGGGGTTGGTATGAGTTCATATCTGTCATGTTTAAGGGTTGAACATACCCCAGAGAATTCATTGTGGTAATGTAATTATATTCGTATTAAAACACTTGTTGTAGACTGGGAAACAGGCGGTAATGTTCTGTTAATATCACTGTATTATCTCGGGAAGAAAGAGGTCCCTTTTTGCCACCACCTTTCTTTTTTTCTAGTTTTCTTTGGAGGCATTGATTAGATTATCCCGAACAATAATTTGACGTTGACCATTAGCTGTTTTTCTACAGTCCACAATCCTCAATCATTCACAAAAACGACCCGGGACTGGTTAAATATGAATGGTTTTATTTGTAATAAATTCAAGTTATTATATTTTGTAAAAAAAAAAACATCCAAAAACTCACTTTTTATGTATCTTTAAGGTAAATTTAAAAAAAAATGTAATCCGTATATTGTTCATGAACACCAATTGATATAAGTATTCCGAGTCATTATAAGAAAACCTCTTTAAAACTCAGTTTTGTTAGAGCCGTTAAAACATGTTTGTCCGCCAAAGATCACGTGATACTGTCAATTATCATGAATATAATATATGTATTCATTATTGTATCCAAAGGCATATATACTGTTATCTGACCATGGAATAATACGCAGTCATTCATTTGAACACAAAGATCAACAAGGAAGGAAGGCGTTCAATGAAAGCAACCTGATCCCAAATCCAACAACAGAGGACGATTGCCATGGAGTCAAGCAGGGCACAAAACAAAAACAAAAAAAACATGAGAGGTGACTGGGTCTAGGCACGGACGGGTAACATATAAAATTCCATAGAAATCGCGACAAATATGTTTAAGGAGACAATTAATGAAAAGGCTAACACAAAGATAAGGATGCAGGAGAAGAGACAAGAGGACGGTGGAGTGAGCGGGAGAAAACGTGAAAAAAAGACAACTAGGAGAAAGCAATTATATTTACAGAAGACACGCTTTTAAACATGATTAGTTAGCAGACTCGTTAGAAGCGGGTCGATATTCGCAATGTTTCATCAATTTAAGTACTGTAACACATTTTCGCTAAATGTTTTATTATCCAAAAAGCATTACATTTTTAAAGAAAAAAGGGAAGTGTATCAAAGTATAAAGCAGGGTAGAACCGCATTAATACAATTTTAAAGATTTAACAACCTCGACAGACTTGTCTTTTTCCTGAAAAATAATTTTGTTTTGAAAACCATACACGTCTACTTATATAATAATGCATGTTTAATTGTCTGGAAAATATTTTGCTTGAGCAGATATTATGGAAAATGAAACCACTTGGTTTCCGTAAATACGTTTTATTGGGAGTTGCAATTACACATTCCATTTACTTTTCAACACAATTGTCTCATACACACATTGAACATTATGTAACAAATACCATGAAGTGTTATCAAAATGAGTGCCTTACGTGTATTTTAGACTTGAAATGCAGTCATATAAAAAGATAAGATAATGTGAGATCTATAATTAGGAGAAGAATTTTCTTTAAATATATTATTCGACTTGAATTATATAATTGTTTGTTTGTTTGTTTGTTTGTTTGTTTGTTGGATTGGGTTGTACGTCACACCGACACAGTATAGGTCATTTGGCGACGTTCCAGTTTTACTGCTGGAGGAACACCTCAGGTGCCCTTCCGTGAATTATTTCAGGCACGAACGGGCACCTGAGTAGAACCACCGACGTTCCGTAAGCTAGCTGGATAGCTTTTAATTGTATAATGTTCATATGAATATTATCTCGAAATACAACATAATGTAAATAACTATTTAAAGAACTTCTAACTGATGCTCGTTGTTGCTATTTTGTTGTTTTTCGTTAAAAAATATAAAGCTAGTGTTTTTATATTTTTGTTACTGTCGGTATTATCTACAATGTTTAGTTTAATTCCTAAATTTTAATGACCTCTAGCAAAAAGCTTTATATAATGTCACAGAGTCATTTTTCCTTGAAAGAAAGATTTTGTTTGTAGAACAGTTATTACAGGAAAAATTTAGAATTTCTGGGATTTGTTTATAATCCTGATAAATGCCACATGGTCTTTTTTAATATATTTTTGCATAAAGTTTTACAATTTAACTATTTTATTACAAATCTTGTTGATTTGTTGTCATCCAGTAAGGTCCCAGGCCTTCAATAACCATGGACACACAACAGCGGCGCAGCTCAAAGAACGCAAAATACGTTAAAAGTTTAAAATACACAAAAGTGTCTGATACAAAATGGATCTTTTTCTAAAATGTGCTGGTACTTGAATCATTGTAAAACACGAAAATTGACATGCTGAAATATGACATTTTGATTTATTTTTCAGTTATTGAATTTATGGCTTACTTTCTTGTCTTTCTGGATGATTTTTGTATAAACATTAAAAATATAATGATTTCATACTTTTGTAACACAAAAATGAAATAAATATCATATATCTAATGATTAGCTTTAATTAGCTAAGCACCACGTAAGTAGTATTCAATTTTCAACGACATTTTCAATATTCAATAATGATAACTTAATTAAACATAAGACCAGAAGGTATAACAATACAAATTTGCTATATGAAGCAAACTTTTATTTCATATAATTTCTGCCATTATAACTCACCTTTTTATACCTTTTAACTCATGAAAACATCAGAACGTTCGAATGGTCCATATTTCTTTTTAAAAAGTAAAAAAACTGTAAATAGACATAATAAGGGAGCTGGTGGGAAACAAAGATAGTTGAAACATGTAGTAATTGAACCACCCTAATTGTGTTAAAAAATATATAATATACCATTGCCTGTCTGGACACTGAAAATGTAGTTATATGTAGATGTCCAAACATTGTATTGTTTAATTTAATTGTTTCTATTTCAGAGTTTAGATCGAATAACCGTTAAACTAAAATAAAAAAAGACAAACCTGTCTGCTTTACTTTTTCCAAAATACAACTCAAGCTATATTATGAAGCTATACTTTATTATTATATTTACACTTTTACATGGGTTTGCTGACAATGAGATAATAATTATCGTTTTGTTTTTGTTCCTTTTGTCCAGACAAAATATTGATATCTATATATACTTAGTTTTGTAAGGAAATGGGGCTTTCCAACAGATATATGTCATCTTGCTCGCATTTCTTTCTATATATATATACGTATGAGACACCGCGTCAAATGGATAATGGAATATTCTTTCTTGGGTCAATGAAAACATCGACCTAGCCACAACAGTTCAGGCAGTTTCAAAATCAGTTCATTGTTTTATCAGTGTGTTTGTCATACTTTACGTTTACTTTATGTTTGTGTCGTACCAAATACTTAAAAAATGCCAAACTATTTCAATTTTCTTGTTTTCCTCGCATATAGATTTTATCTCAGTCAATTTGTAATTTTCTTTGTTTTTTTGTTAGGTTAAGCGATTTCTTTTTTACCAGCTAAAATACACGAAACTAACATCGCTTATCATATAAATATCTCAGAATTTCTAAAATCCACAGTTACTAACTATGTTACCATTAAACCAACAAGATAGACATTTAGAGGAGGACCCTAGTTAATGTTGATCCAACCCTTTTGTATGTACATTATATTTATGCTTAAGATAATGATGTTAGATTGTGTAAATTTATCATGAACAAAATATACAATAAAATATTATTAAACTAAACGCATATAGAGTGCTTCAGTTAAAACAAAATGTATTGTAAATCTTACAGTAACAAATATGTCGTCCAATGCATTCAAATTGTAAAAGGTTTTAACCAGCAGAACACTTTATTTATGTTTGTATAATATTGTAGTTAAACATAGTGCGTCAGTACCCAATGTCCGATAGAGAAAATAAGAATCCCTAAACAAATGTTGCAGGTTCGGTTTGATTGAGCCTGTTTATGGACGATACTGTCAAGTGAGAACTACTGTACACGCCCCCTAGCACCGGCTTCAGCAGAATTCAACATTTACACATGAAATGGTAAAATTTTGAATTTATGAACATCTGCAGAATTGTTCATACGGCGGTTATAATGGAACCTTCAATGTGACTCTCCATGAAAAGCGGCGTATGGCCCCAAAATAATAAAATGCGTGTGCCCTAAACAAGAAAACAATGGGCGTAACTAAACACAATTGAATTTGAAATAAGATCAGAGGTTATGAAGCCTGCAAGTCTTGTTGAATGATTACAACAAATTTACTATATTTCAGTCTTAATATTCGAAGGAACAGCATAATTTCAATATTCTTTATACTTATTTACAAAAGTGTTAAATGAATAGCAATTTTTTGTTCGGCAAATTCGCTTAAATGAAAGTCATAGACTGTTAGAGTGAGTCTATTTCATAGTAAACATGTCTTATTGCAACCGAAACATTTTACGTGATTTACTAAAAATCTAATGTGACTATATATGTATTAGAACATATATTAATTAATTAATTAATTAATTAATTAATTATTAATTAGTTAATTAAATACATTAAAGGCACTTATTTGTTACATGTACTTTACTAAGAGTAACTGGTTGATGTTTTATCGACAAGCTAAACATGACTTACTTACTTTACTTACTTACTAATAAGCAAGTTCCGTAGATGAAATCAACTACTAATGATTATTTATTTAAAAAAATATGAAAGAGAATGTTTTCATCATTTTATTGTGGATATGTCAGAATAGATTTTATATCAAATGTAAAAATGTTAAGGTAATGAATATTTTTAATTTGTATGGGTTTTGATCGATATCCAATTATCAATTAATGAATTATTGAAAAGTTATAAATGTATAAATAGGACACATTTCAAACAATGTAAGGCAGAATTTAAACATAACATGGTGCTTACGTAAGAATTTAGAAATATCTGCAGATAATAGATTGTTAACATAGAATTCCTTTTTGTTTTCATATACCAGGTTAGAGGTAAAAAGTAAGACATTCGTGTGGCAGCTGTTATGATGATGAACACAAATAAAAAATAAGAAATGTGTAATCATAGTCTAACATAATCTTTGTAAATGAATACATTTTTTAAAAAGATTGCGCTTGACTTCAATGGTATTGTAGTTGAATGGTATTGTAGTAAGCATAGAAATTTTAGGAAAACAACAGAAACATCCCAAAAAACAACATTTTTAATAAATGTTGCATAAAGTTGTATAATGACAATTTATTAGAAATCGAACTGAAATACACTTTCTAACAAACTATTTATTTTTGGACAGAGCCCCCCTCCTCCTACACACACAGTTTAAACATGCGTATGTACATTTCACAACAAGATTCATTGCAATATTCAAAATAAAAACATTTTTTGTAATTTTATCAGTCTGTTGTCAAGAAAGAAATGTTTTAATCAATAGCAATTAACTAATTACAATGTAAAATGATTAAGAGTTGCGACGTGGTGGAACTATCACACTAATTTTTTTTTAAGATTTTTAATATTAATAAGGTCAGTTGTGATTAAAATCTCCTAAATGCAAATTTATGAAATAGGAAACAAACTAATTATGCTTGATCGAAGATACTTCTTTGTAATCAGAATCAATGATACAATGGGAAGTTGAGAGACACAAATTGTCAAATAGAATAAACAACTACAAAACAAAGTAGAAAATAAATAAAAAAAAGACTAATCAGTGAAAAACTTAAAAACAATTTATGGTATCCTAGAACAAATGACACTATTAATCGTAGCTGTTTCTGAAAGATGCTTACAATACTCCTGCAATTTAATAAAGTTGCAATGCTTCTGATAAATGATAATGTATTCTGTCAAAGAATATACCTAAAGCATGGTATTATTTCCGACTATGCTGTCAGAAGTTAACATAATTATTGTGCAATAATGATAACATTGTTATAATGAAAGAGAAACACATAACAAAATAATACTCACCTCTAATGACGTCCTTAGTATGAACCGTTACTTGTTATTCATTGCTGATGTCATGCAATTGCGTTGATTAGACTTCAGCTTTCTTTATTGATCCCTGCTTATTTATTTTGGGGAAATAGATTTTGTTATTTTTATGATGTTATTTTCGATTATATTATAACTAGTGCAATCTCACATACATTTTCACCAAAATGAATACTTATATGTTGATGGTAGTTCAAGGAAACCGGATCATATAATTAAAAAAAAACAACAAAAAAAAACAATGTAAATAAAATGTTGTTGTGTTGAGTCATTATATTCCGATAAATCACTATGAGACTCCATAGTTTAAAGTTACTACAACATTCATTAAATATGGCACGGAAATAGTTTCACCTGCCAAAATAGAAAGCAAATAGTACAAAAAGTTAAAATATTAAAAAAAATGCAATATCAACCAAAATAATGAAGAAGATTCTTAGAAAAAAATTATAGATCTGTCAGCCTCTCTGTCAATAAAAAGGAAAACAACTCTTGAAATAAAACACACATATAGAGAACCTTTTAAACATTAATAGACCAAACATATACATATTAACACTCTTTTATGTTTTACAATATGAACAGAATAAAGCTTAAGATCATTTAGCGACTGTTCTATGTCTTAAAGGAAATTAGATTTTTTTAACATGTTGATACGAATATAAGTCGACACACGAGTTTTTCTAAGAGCTTCAATATCACGAATATTCGGAATATACGGCGGGTGATGTACAATAAATATTTTACAACCATGTCATGAATACAAGAAAATGCGGTGTATGGATCAGTAAAAGCACAGCAAAAACCTAATTACTTCTCATTTACTTTACTGTTATCCATCCTAATAAATAAATAAACCATTGATCTTTTTTATTATACCCCCAAAAACGAAGTTTGGGGGGGGGTACATAGGAGTCACCCGGTGGTCGGTCGGTCGGTCGGTTGGTCGGTCGGTCGGTCGGTCGGTCCAGACGTCCGTTGCATTTTCCTTGTCCGGAGCATAACTTGAAAAGTAATGGTTGGAATTCAATATAACTACAAACAATGGTCAAGCACATTGAGAGAAAGTGCAGTGCACAAGAACCATAACTCTATCTTGACTAATTACAGAGTTATTGCCCTTTGTTACTTTTCCTTGTCCGGGGCATAACTTGAAAACTTCTTGTTGGAATTCAAAACAACTTCATACAATTGTCAAACACAATAACGGGAAGTGCAGTGCACAAGAACCATAACTCTATCTAAAGTAATTACAGAGTTATTGCCCTTTGTTGCTTTTCCATTGCATTTTTTTTGTCCGTTGCATTTTCCTTGTCCGGAGCATAACTTAAAGACTAATGGTTGGAATTCAATATAACTAAATACAATGGTCTAGCACATTGAGAGGAAGTGCAGTGCATAAGACACATAACTCTATCTTGACTAATTACAGAGTTATTGCCCTTTGTTACTTTTCCTTGTCCGTGGCATAACTTGAAAACTACTGGTTGGAATTCAAAACAACTTCATACAATTGTCAAACACAATAAGGGAAAGTGCAGTGCACAAGAACCATAACTCTACCTAAAGTAATTACAGAGTTATTGTCCTTTGTTGCTTTTCAATTGCCTTCTTTTTTTTGTCCGGAGCATAACTTGAAGACTAATGGTTGGAATTCAATATAACTACATACAATGGTCAAGCACAGTAAGAGGAAGTGCAGTGCATAAGAACCATAACTCTATCTAAAGTAATTACAGAGTTATTGCTCTTTATTACTTTTCCATTGCTTTCTTTTGTCCGGACCATAACTTGAAGACTAATAGTTGGAATTCATTATAACTTCATACAATGGTCCAGCACATTAAGAGGAAGTGCAGTGCACAAGAACCATAACTCCATTTTGACTTATTACAGAGTTACTGCCCTTTGTTTCATTTCCTTGTCCAGAGCATGACTTTAAAACTACTGGTTTGAATTCAAAACAACTTCATACAATGGTCAAGCACAATAAGGGGAAGTGCAGTGCACAAGAACCATAACTCCATATTGACTAATTACAGAGTTATTGCCCTTTGTTACTTTTCCATTGTTTTCTTTTGTCCGGACCATAACTTGAAGACTTATTGTTGGAATTCATTATAACTTCATACAATGGTCAAGCACATTGAGAGGAAGTGCAGTGCATAACAACCATAACTCCATCTTGACTAAATACAGAGTTACTGCCCTTTGTAACTTTTCCTTGTCCAGAGCAGAACTTGAAAACTACTGGTTGGAATTCAAAACAACTTCATACAATGGTCAAGCACAATAAGGGGAAGTGCAGTGCACAAGAACCATAACTCCATCTTGACTAATTACAGATTTATTGCCCTTTGTTACTTTTCATTGTCCAGAGCATAACTTGAAAACTACTGTTTGGAATTCAGTACAACTTCATACAGTTGTCAAGGACATTCAAAGGAAGTGCAGTGCACAAGAGCCATAACTCCATTTTGACAAAATACAGAGTTACTGCCCTTTGATACTTTTCCTTGTCCGGAGCATAACTTAAAACATACTGGTTGAAATTCAAAACAACTTCATACAATGGTCAAGCACAATAAGAGGAAGTGCAGTGCACAAGAACTATAATTCTATCTTCAGTATTTAGAGAGTTATTGCCCTTTGTTCTTTTTCTTTGTCTTTCTGGACTTATTACATAGTAATTCAATTAAACTTCATCAATGGCCAACCACATTGAAAGGAAATTCAACATACATAAACCACAATTATCTTTAATTGCCCACAACCATAACTCAATGTTTCAATTCTTTTACAAGGTATTCTGTTACTAGTAACATCCTCATTTCCGAAGCAGACTTGTGGGGGTATTAATCACATTTAGTGATAGTTCTAGTTTTGTTTGATTTGTGTTTATTCATTAATTCATAACAGTTGCGTGATGTTTCAAAAACAAAGTAAGTCTTTTATACATTTTATCAAAGATTTGCTTCAAAACAATGTTGTTGGTAATTAACAAGGCATTGCTCTTTTCAATCAAGTAAGAGATGATATACGAGTAGTGATCAAATTTGATAAACTTCTTTCAATCTTTTCTTTATCTAGCTTTTACATTATATAAATAGATAATGGCAAAATAAATGAAGCTAACAAAAATATGTAAGCAGTCAACTTCTGCGCTTAAAAAAGATTGCAAGAAGTTTGAATACTGCTATTACGTGTTGTTTTTTCTTTCATTAAGCAATTTATATCGATGTAAAGCTATTCCGTTTGATTCCATTGCCTTCATTAATAAATATATATAATTTAAACAACGCAATTTTGAAAAAATATTTAAAGTTATAATATTTTTCAAGATATGATTTATGTTAATAAATACTATTAATGATGAATTTCAATGATACAATTTCAAGGTAAGCAACATATTTTGTTTTGTTTGAAGCATTGTATGCTAGCACATAAAAAAATCGATTCAATAAGTGAAGGATACATGTAGTTATATTAATTCTTACTTGAGATATAAAATGTTATGAAGGGATTCAAACATTTCTAGGTGAAGACGATTTGCAACTAAACTTGTTGATTATGTCAAGTTATTTAATTCAATATATGATAATGCCAATATATTCCCCCCACCCACGAGAAAATTGACAATTTACGAAGTTAAATTGTAATGATATATCATAATGGTATAACGGTTTGGCAACATGAACAATTCACAAAATTCATAGTAAAAAAAAGAAAGCACAACTCATTCGTGAAATAGAGAAACACTAATGTGCTTGATGACATTCCAACCTTTAATTATTTTGAGTAGTGATTTTCTGGAGCGTGTATTATGTAAGTAACTGCATGGGCTTTATATATCAACAACATAAATTGTAAAACAATTAGAAAAAAGGGTATTTTCATGAAAAATCGGTTAAAAGGGATTACAACAACCCAAATATCATTTTTTTGTAGAAAAAATCTATAAAAAGGGGGGGTTTTTTACTATTTTAAAGGCGCGACAGAATGATAGCTATATACTACTAATTTAAAAAAAAGCCGAATTTTTAAAAAAATGCTATCTGACGAATGTCTATTTGATCGCGCAATGTAAAAAATTACAGGAGAAGTTTTACCGACTGTCCGACAGTGTACCCCGTTTTATACTGTAAAGGACGGAAACTTTAAGTAAATGTTTTATTTTTTTTTCCCAGTATTACACCCAATGTTTTTTGGCTACTTAAAAGTTTTTACATTTAATTTTTAAAAAGAAAGTTGTCCTAATATAAAAAAAAATGGAAAATTTTGAAAAAAATTGGGTTTTTATTCTTGCAAAATCTCTTACACCTTTGCGTTTTGATAAAATGCAAAACAATACCCCTTTAGGTGAACGCATGATTTAAGTTAAGCCTGTTTCCACTATATAAAGTTCCGGTAAACTACCCTCATTACATGAAATCAGATAGTTGCACAGTCCATTATTTGTTTACTGAGATAAAAAGTTTGTCTTTCCATTAAAAGAAAATGTAAATAAATCAGTTTACATATATCATAAAATATATTATATTGACTAACGAGACTAGCGTGTTTTTACGCAGTTGTTTTATTTATTCCGGAACATGTTTCATTATCAATTATTGGCAAGTTATCACTAATATAGTCAATCTTTCTTATTTTAAAGCCCATTTTGCTAAAACCGACAATGATAAATGGTCATTATGTCACTTCTAGACGAAATCATTAATTAATATATGGAACTTTAACAGAAATATAATTATTTCTATGAAACACGTGAAGAAATTAAGCAACATAACTTGTCGTGTTATTTCATTCAATATATTATATATCGTTTTAACCTCCCGAGAAAGTCGACGATACTTAAGTTATTATGATAGTATAATTGTTAGGCACCTTGGGAATTTCCGAACGTTCGGGAAAAGGAAATTGCACAAATAAACATAATGCAAATTATCTGTCATGCATGTAAGAGATATTGTTTCATTTAAATAATAATACACGGAATGGATATGCTTGATCAAGGTCTGAAGCAATCTTTTGATTTAATGTAAAACCAATTTTGTATCAAGCTGCGATTGATAAAATGCTCTGTAAGTACTACGTGTATGAAACTATATTTTATTTTCGAATTAACTAGGGAAATAGCGATGACCGTACTTAACGAAAGATGATTATAAAATGATAATTTGAAAATTTGAAAACAAAAGATGTTTTAGTGTGTAACAGATTGACAAATATTGTTTAAAGCTAATGTAATTGTTTGAACAAGATTGGTTTTCCTTTATATTGTATCACTTAAGAGATACGCACTCCCATGCTGTGGCGACTTTGGCACTGATTGTGCTTAAAATTGTATCACTAAAGAGTTAGGCAGTCCAACGCTCTGGCGACTTTGGAACTGATGTAGACGTTGTAGAAAATCACCAATATAATTATAGTTAATAATGGTCTTGTTATGTTATGTTCCATTTAGTTTTCATTTAGTTATTTCTTTTTCTGAACTAATTTAAAAGTTGAAAATGTCGCTTCTTGATACATTTAATGCTGAAGAAGCGACCTTTTTTCTACAAAAGAAATTATAAAATACATAATAACACACAACAATAGGAATATTAGACCGATATATAAAACTAATCAGCATTATTTGCTGCTAACACGTTATCAAATCAGCTCCTAACTTAGTTATGGCTACTCAGGTGCCCGTTCGTGCCTGAAATAATGAGGTATTCCTCAACCAGTAAAGCTGGAACGTCGCGATATGTCCTATACTGTGTCGTTCTGACGTAACCCCCCTCCCCGCCAAAAAAAAATAATAAAAAAACATATTTATGAAAATTATCACAGTGCCCTTGTGACTGAGGAGTTACCTTTAAAGGATGAGACATGAGAATCGTATCCACCGTTTATCCCTGGGTGATCGTAAGGGGTGGCTTAATGGGTGCAAATTATTGGAGTCTAGACATCTCTTAGCAGGTGAGATGGTTTATAACAACCGGAGTCAGACAATATCATCTTTCCTGTTTTGGCGCAATTTGATCTAAATTGTGTTGTTGCGCCGTAAAACCAAACAAACAAAATGATTACAAGTGCAAACATCATCATAACTTCGAGGAAATAAGATAAATCAAAACGCGTTCACATTTTACTGGCCTCTTGAAAAAATAAAACACTATAGTGCATTTGTGTTTGTGATGTCATATTTGATTAGGATTTTAATTCGTTGAAATACAAGAAATAATGTGGGCCTGTATTGATAATAACTTCTCTTATTGTCCTTTAAAATAGCAACGCAATCTAAATCTTATTACATTCATTTACTGAAATAAAGTAATAAAATGCACTAATGCATAATTGAACAACAATTATTATATCAAACTTCAAAACGACTTCAGTTATAACCTTGTTATTTACAATGTATAACTATTTATGATACATATTTTGCAAAATTGTTTTAACTAACTGTCATTATACTTGAATACTTGTGTTTGTAATGTACACCGATCATATTGAATGAACTAAAAATTGTATTTACATATTTATACAGCATATACGGAAATTAAAAACAAGAAAAAAGAAACAATAAAAACAAACAAAAAAACTAAACAAAAAACAGTTTAATAGTATTATTGTTCATTATTTATACAACTCAAACTTGTTATATGATCAGATAAACTGATAAACATTTAACCGATTCTAAAAACTGTCGAAACTGTCGCGGTTAGGGTGATACTTCTTGACCCGGGATAGTATAATTAGTTATATATTTGACAATGTGTCCCATACAATGCGAGAAGTCCTATTTCTGTTTCTAAGCATTACTGAAAAAAAATAATTGAAAAGAAACAAAAAATTTATTGTCACATAATTAACTAAACAACGAGCTCTTACCACTAAAATTTAAGAACATGCTTAATCAAACCGAGACAATATTACCGCCTTGTTCGTCTTAAAGGTATGTCGTTCCTTTTTTTCTACCGGTTTCTTTTTTTACATTATTGAGTCTTTAATCCATGTACAATAACAAACAGAAAATTCCAGAAATATTGGGTGTTCCTGAAACGACCCTCAATGCTTGAACAAGAAGAAATGTGTGTTTCTGTTTTATCAGGGTAAATGAAACGTCTAAAAATCGTTTTTGTTATTGTAATTTCCAAGTTTAAATGGTTATGATTGTATTAAGGTTTTAAGTTCTTTAAAAATGCCATAAGGTGTCTATATAGTATGTTTCAATTGAGTTATCACTAAAACGTTAAATCTGGAAATCCGGAATTAAACATAGTGTACTGAGGGTCACTTGAGGTATTCCTCCCCAGTAAAGCTAGAATGTGGCCGTATGACCTCGAAGTAAAAACACAATTTATATTTATTTTCTACAACATCATAAATGACCGCGAACCAATCTTTACATTTATGTATTTGAGTACAGATAATTGTTTCGATTCTTCTCTATCCTAATAAAACTACACTAACTGAGTTTCCATTTTAAATCAAGCAATTGTCCTATTTTAATCAAATAACGACAATTTGGACAATTCGTCAGCTTTAAAATAGCGTAAATAATGGAATGGCATAGTGAATATCGTAGGTGAAAATTAGATACGTGTGTATAATTTAAATTTAAAATTTAGCAAAATGTGATAACTGGTTTACAACTGTATCCTTACAAATCGCGTAACACATCAATATTACTGTTTATTACAAACTTCAATCCACTATCTATCGCTGTGGTTAAGAAGCAATAAACCTCGGATCATTAAAAAGTATGCTTTATAAATTGTCACTTTCGCATAGGCACTTTTGCGTTCGGTTATTATTTGTTATAGAATGGTTTGATCATTCATATACAATTGATTAATATGCTACGGAGCGGAAACACAGTTATATCAGCCAGGTCATTTAGTTCCTCTTTGATTTATTATTTTCCACAAATCAAATCAAACTAGCAATATATCAAAAGAGAGGTAATGAAACAACTATCATAGAATTTCGATTAACGTTAGCTTAATAAGATTGATTTGCTTCTCTGGGAGTTGTCATTCCGTTCAATAACAATATTTTGCCTATACTCTAACATTCATTATGTTCTAAACCAATTAAAATATAAAAGCCTCGTAATGTTTGATTGGCACTGCATGAATGTATATTACTTAAGTATTGCAGGAGATAATTCTAAATCAATTAGTTATTTCTACATCAAAAATAAAATCTTTATGCATCGCACATTTATTACTATTCTGTAGTTATGTTTATCTTTATTAATTATTCGAAGTATTTGCCATGAGTTGGGATTTTTTATTGACTGCAAACTTCAGCAAAAGGCCTATGTTTTTAACAACTGAATGATGATTAAAATAAACATGTTAGGAAGTGCATGCCAGTAAAAATAAATTAGAAATAGTTATCAAAATTACCAACATTAGTTTATGTAATAGAAGTCGTACCAGCAAATGGGCGAAGAAATACTATTTACAAAATATAAAATGTGTGATGTATATCCAGTCTTAATTGTAATGAAATGGGAAATTTGTTATCAATGTAAGTAATCATTGTCTGTCTTTATTTTAAATTCTTTACAAGAAAATGCTTTTCTGTTCACTATCAGATTGTTTTACACAAACAGCTTAAAATATACTTTTTATATCACTGAATGTATCTTTCGGCAAAAATGAAATTATTTTTTAAAATTATTATATCATTCGTGTCGCTTTCGATGCAAACCGATGTTGTTGTTTTTGTAAGTTTGCTTATGACCGTATTTGATTACACTTATATTCATAACTGTTCTGTTTAAAGGTAACAAGAATTGTTTTTGGTTAAGCAGTGCCACTAGGCTTATGTAATTAAAGTATACACAGTTTTATCATATTTACTTTCTGTAAGAAAAAATAAAAAGTATCTGAATATGAAACTTGTATCTTATTTAATTAGATACCGTTCCGTAAAACTTTAACTTTTATTTAATTTTATTTAATTTCTTCATTGCAAAATAACTAACGAAATAACGTGTTTTAGAAATACATTGCCGTCTTATATCATGTATATCAGGGCATTCCTGTATTCATTATTTTGTTTGTGTTCCAAGTTTATCATTATATTTTGATGAATAGGATTATCTCTTGAAATATAGATTATTTATTTTTTATTCATTTATCTAACAAATACGGATATATATATAATAATTCACTTCATCAACACTTACTACCAAAATATGTATCCCTTTAACTTTTGTGATATTTATATCCCTTATTAAATAAGAAGCGTTCAAACACTTTTGTGTCTTTTTTCACAATTACAATAAAATTATTGAAAATACGGAGTGAGCAAATAATCTGGAATTTTTTTCTGTTCCAGACGTACCTGAAATGGAAGATTAATTTTGGGAAAAAAAATCTTCTAATAAAATTATGTTAAAAGGTCAGTTGAGTTGAGTTTAATAGAATTACTTCATGGTTTTGTTTCTGTTATTGTCTGAAAGATAACAATTGCCAAAACTGTTCATTTACAATTATTCCGTCCTTTTTAGACACGATATACCACCATATCTCGAAGTTATCCCGGAACAAGCTGATGAAGTTAAATGAATTATTAGAGCCTTGGTACGTGAATCAATGATGATAATAAGTAGGTGTCTAAAAAAGTGAACACACAATTCAGCACAATGTTCTCGATTTCGTGTTCATAAACAATCAGTTACAACGACCAATTAATCATAAATCTATACTTTATGCTTACATTTTAGAACATCGCTTGCTTGCAAATTTTAATCAATGCCTTTAATTCCAACTCATTCGCCAATTCTTTATTGAATGGTTTAAATATCACCACAATATTACAGTCGTTATGCTATAAATCACTTGAACCATCAATTGCCTCAATTGTCTAATTAATTGAATGGAATCTCTTTTCATTAATTTAGTCAATGTCGACCTTTTCTTGTAACTTGATAGCGTGAATACGAACAAAAAAGGGCTTCATTTCACTTGTCCTAGTAACCTTATAAAGTGCAAGCATCTATTAATGGACTGATAATAATGCATCTTATGATATTAAATGAAGCGGTTGTGATAATGTTCGTGGGGACGATAAATATAGCTTCAATTAACTCGTGTTGGGCTTTCTTTAGGGATTCTGTTTTTTGTTCTTTTATTGTTACATCTGTGTTTTGTGCCGTTGAGGGTGTAAAAAGAGTCACCCTAAAATTTATTTAAAATGTTTTTTTTTGATCCCTTTATATCGTTTGAAAAAAGTTTTGGGGGTGTATACTGTTATGTGGTATTTCATTTTCACTATTTTTTTTAAATTTTTCCTCCCTTTAATACTGTCAATCATCCTAAGGATATGTTGCCTGCTTTTTAATTGTATTCTGACGTCTTGTTTGTGATATGCAGCTTTTATGACTTCAGATCCCCTTTCAAAATCCCATGTTATTTATTTCCGCAAATAGTTTTCCCGTTTAGGGCACACGCGTTCTTTTACTTTTGGGATGTTTCTAAATTAAAAATTTCACAAGTTTCATGTTTAAATGTTGAATTCAGCTTAAGTCGGTGATAAGGGTCGTGAATGGAAACGTGCACTTTCCAGTACCGTCTCTGAACAATAGACTCAAACCGAGCCTGCAACATGTTCATTCTTGACGTTTTTTAGAGATTATGTTTTTTTCTATTCTATTCAATTAATTCAACATATTTTCAATACGTTCCTATTCAATTTTGGAACAAAAATTCTTTAAACTTATAATCAAATACATAAAAATTTCTAATACATTTCGCATATAAAATGTAGAAGAACATATTATGCGTTTGGCAAAATTAATATCTGATTAGAAACGTAGCTAAATTTCGTTTTAAATCCTTATAAAAAGGCTTACATTTTGTAACTCATGTCACCTCTGTGTCTCCGTAAATATTGCGATTTTTTTTGAGAATAATTATTATTGCGAATTTGAATTTTATAATTCAATAAATAACTGGTATATACGTACTAAAGGCAATTCAAAAAACCACATATATCAAATTTAAAAAAGATAAGAAAGTGTTACAAGTGAAACATCTTATACAGCATTTGATTGAAAGATTTTCTTATAAAGATCATATATAATTCATACACAACTTCAATTTCATTTTTAATACTATTTGTTTTACGATTCTACATTAATTCCAAAATAATACTATAAGTTTCATAACGAACCTAGTCTTATAGTTTTATTCAATTTATCAAACATCTCCTTCGAAACGATGCGACAAGTAATTTGAAAGGCTAAAATCTTTCAGTTAAAATATGCAATTATACCAGAATCCAAGTTGATATTTTTTCGATACTTTCTTTGTCTTAATCAATCTGTATGTAGCGAGCTATTTATCAAATTTGACATAATTGAAATTCAGTTTATACGCAAATGTGTAGGCAATTGATTCCATACACATGATAACTAGTACCTTTAAAAATTTACTTCGAAAGAAGATATAATATTGATGTATGTTTATTTTTATTAACAACTTTATAGTATACTTGTATGGCACGTGTTTAAAAGTAAGAATAAGGACATAGGTTAACTTATTGCTATAGTTATGCGTTTAAAGTATAATACTATAGGACGTGTTAAAAAATAGACTAAGTACAAAGGTAAACTTATTGTTAAAGTTATACATTTGTTGGCGTCCGCGCCGAAGCGCGGCGCCCCTTATGGAATGAAATCAGATTTTGTGAAAGGGCGACAGCAACTTCTCGAGCCTTTTAGTCGTCATAATAAAAGCCGATCATTCCGATCGGTATGAGGGTGCTTGATTATTAATTAAAAATGAAATGTCGCGATATGTACCATGAATAGCGAACTGGAGAATTTCGCAATGCAAACATTTTCAAATGAAATAACCTTTTCCGTCAATAAATCGCTCTCTTCGGGGTATTTTTATTTATCATTTTGTAGTACACAGTGGGTTATTATGGTATGTTATTGTTGTACATGTATCCGAAAGCTGTAAATAGAATGATGAGTTGATGACCTAAATATTCCGAAACTCTATTCATAAAGGGATGTACTCCGATCGGTAATTCCCTGTCTCTCCTGGTCTGTTTTGACCGGGATTTACTAGTGACCGTCGAATAGTATCACACGTTTATTGTCCGGTCTCTCCCGGTTTTGGAGTAGATGTTTGATATCGTCACAGAAAAGAACAAATATTTTACTGATAAATATTTTTTTTTCAAAATGAATGTTTGTCACTTAATTTGGTTACAGTAATTAATAAACACAGATCAACTCTCAAATTTATTGATTATTATTATACATAAACATACAATTCGGAAAAAAAACCAAAAACAACAATAGCATGTTTTATTATATCTATATGAGATAAAAACAATAAATATGTACAATAATTGAGAAAAAGGGTACATTTTTATGGTATTAATATGACACTATCAACTTTGAAACATTTTATTTAATTTGTTATTCGTGTTTAGTAAAGATACCGCGGAATTATTCAAAGTTACAAATTAGATTTTATATATTATACAATTGATTGATAATTTAAAAAATGATAAAGAAAAATACAAATGTACATGTATATGGTTTAAGAATAAACAATGATTAACCATAATTTACTGACTTTTTTCCAGTTAAGTTTTGACTTATAATCGTCGGTCAATATGACAATTGAATTCTTAAAATAGTAGTAAACGTAAAAACTCAGTATTAAAATAGTACATAAAACACAAAAAAGAAAAGAAAACAATATTCATAAAATCTGTATTTTTTTTTTATTAAAATAGATATTACAATTATTGTATAATAAACAAATATACTTAACATGATCAACATGGTAATATAACCAGTGTCATATTGTAACTAAGACTAGTGTGAACAGATACCTTAAGAAGGGGTCTTCGCTAATAGCGATAACATAATAAGGGACAATTACACAAGTGTGGTGTTGATCATGCGTTACACATATGGATTATATATGATTGTATACATGTATATCCGTTGCTATTAATAACCACGATCATAAAGAAATAACAAGTAATATTCTAATCTCTAGCATGTAAATCAAAGTTAACAAGATATGTTTGTAAAACATGTATGTCCCCTATCAGCAGCCAATTAGTCATGTGATAAGGTTATTATGCATGACTTCTGACCCAGTGATCAAACAATTAATAAGGGTTATAAAGTATCTACTGGTCATGACCTTGACCTTTGACCCCTTGACCCAAAACTCAATAGGGGTCATCTGCTGGTCACGACCAATCATCATACAAAGTTTGAAGTTCCTAGGCCTAGGCGTTTTAGTAAATTGATCAGAAACCGTTTTTACCTACAAGGTCAATGTGACCTTGACCTTTGACCCCTTGACCCCAAAATCAATAGGGGTCATCTGCTGGTCATGACCAATCACCATGCCAAGTTTGAAGTTTCTAGGCCGAAGCGTTCTTTAGTTATTGATCAGAAACCGTTTTTACTTACAAGGTCATTGTGACCTTGACCTTTGACCCCTTGATCCCAAAATCAATAGGAGTAATCTGCTGGTCATGACAAATCACCATACCAAGTTTGAAGTTCCTAGGCCTAAGCGTTCTTGAGTTATTGATCAGAAACCGTTTTTACTTAAAAGGTCAATGTGACCTTGACCTTTGACCCCTTCACCTAAAACTCAATAGGCGTCATCTGCTGGTCATGACCAATCATCAAACAAAGTTTGAAGTTCCTAGGCCTAAGCGTTTTTAGTTAATTGATCGGAAACCGTTTTTACCTACAAGGTCAATGTGACCTTGACCTTTGACCCCTTGACCCCAAAATCAATAGGTCATCTGCTGGTCATGACCAATCACCATACCAAGTTTGAAGTTCCTAGGCATAAGGGTTCTTAAGTTATTGATCGGAAAGCATTTTTACCTACAAGGTCAATGTGACATTGCCCTTTAACCCCTTAAAACCCCAAAATCAATAGGGGTCATCTGCTGGTCATGACCAATCACCATACCAAGTTTGAAGTTCCTAGGCCTAAGGGTTCTTTAGTTATTGATTGGAAACCGTTTTTACCTAAGAGGTCAATGTGACCTTGACCTTTGACCCCTAGACCCCAAAATCAATAGGGGTCATCTGCTGATCATGACCAATCACCATCTCAAGTTTGAAGTCCCTAGGCCTAAGGGTTCTTTCATTATTGATCGGAAACCGTTTTTACCTACAAGGTCAATGTGACCTTGACCTTTGACCCCTTAACGCCAAAATCAATAGGGGTCATCTACTGGTCATGACCAAACACCATACCAAGTTTGAAGTTCCTAGGCCTTAAGGTTCTTTAGTTATTGATCGGAAACCGTTTTTGCTTTCAAGGTCAATGTGAACTTGACCTTTGACCCCTTGACCCCAAAATCAATAGGGGTCATCTACTGGTCATGACCAATCACCATACCAAGTTTGAAGTTCCTAGGCCTTAAGGTTCTTTAGTTATTGATCGGAAACCGTTTTTGCTTTCAAGGTCAATGTGACCTTGACCTTTGACCCCTTGACCCCAAAATCAATAGGGGTCATCTAGTAGTCATGACCAATGACCATACCAAGTTTGAAGTTCCTAGGCCTTAAGGTTCTTTAGTTATTGATCGGAAACCGTTTTTGCTTTCAAGGTCAATGTGACCTTGACCTTTGACCCCTTGACCCCAACATCAATAGGGGTCATCTACTGGTCATGACCAATCACCATACCAAGTTTGAAGTTCCTAGGCCATAAGGTTCTTTAGTTATTGATCGGAAACCGTTTTTGCTTTCAAGGTCAATGTGACCTTGACCTTTGACCCCTTGACCCCAAAATCAATAGGGGTCATCTACTGGTCATGGCCAATCACCATACCAAGTTTGAAGTTCCTAGGCCTTAAGGTTCTTTAGTTATTGATCGGAAACCGTTTTTGCTTTCAAGGTCAATGTGACCTTGACCTTTGACCCCTTGACCCCAAAATCAATAGGGGTCATCTACTGGTCATGACCAATCACCATACCAAGTTTGAAGTTCCTAGGCCTAAGGGTTCTTTAGTTATCACTCGGAAACCATTTGGTCTACGGACCGACGGACCGACGGACCGACGGACCGACAAGTGCAAAGCAATATACCCCCTTTTTTTCAAAATGGGGGCATAATAATGAACAATGTCTTTCGTCCGTTCATTCATAGGTGATATACAATTCTGGTAAAAAACAATTAACCATTGAAAAGTTTATAAGAATATCTTGTCATCATATATCTACTACTTCATCTTCACCTGCTGCATTTCTTGCTTGGACGCCCTTTGATGCTTTGCATCAATGCTTTTCTTGTATTATAATAGTATGACACGTGTTTAAAAATAAGAAAAAAGGAAAGGTTAACTTATAGCTATGGTTATACCTTTATAGCATAATATATAAGAATAACACGTGTTTGAATATAGGAATATATTGTAAGCTTCAAAATATATCACGGAGATACGTAGCTGAATAAATGACTGATAATAGCTGATAATGACATTATAACTATATATAAGAATAACACGTCTTTGAATATAGGGATACATTGTAATGACATAATTAATATATCATTGTATGAATTACAGTTATATTGAATACCCTACTTTCTTAACCTAATTTGTCGTTGTTGAGGGTTTGGATGGTACATAAATATCAACAAAAATAAAATGTTATAATTCAATAAATATCGTCTCCCCTTAAATGATTATTTTTTCGTTTTATTTGTTGTCATATTATATGGTGCTTGAAATGGGTGATATAGTATTTGTAAATGTTATTCGACATTTTATTTAACACAATATTCTAACTTTGGATATCAAATGTGATTCAAAAATGTGTATGCATCACGTGATGACAGTACGCAACATTTCTTGTTAATATCCAATATTTCAGTATAATCTTCTAAAATGAAACGAATTCATTTTTTGGAAATTATCTTTCTTACCACATGTTCTATTAAAATTCCGTGAAAATACCCTAGGTGATTGATAAACTGATTGACTCATTTAAAAATTGATTAATTTGATCAATAAATTAGATAATTGATTAATTTATTAATTAATTAATTAATTTATTTATTTATTTATTTATTTATTTATTTATTTATTTATTTATTTATTTATTTATTTATTAATTTATTCATTCATTACTTCATTCATTCATCTATGCAAACTCCTACTTAAATTGAAAATTCTGTATGTTTACCTGGAAATATCTGAAAATCTAATGCTGATGTTATGTTTACCTACGATTTATTCATTCATTCTTTTATTCATTCATTCATGACTACTCACATTTAAATTAAAAGTTGAGTATATTAACCTGGGAATATCTGAAAATCTAATGCTGTTGTTATGTTTCCCAACTTTTCTTTCAAGAGGTATGACATACTTATTCACAGAAAATATTGAATCGGTACATTAAAGTAAGTTATGCGTTGATGACACATAATCAACTACCACTTTGAACTGTTCGTGATTTATATTTGAAATGATCATAATGTAAAATCACTGCTTATACCGTCATTACTCTGCGATAATGAAATAAATCAAACTACGTTCCCAGTTTGCTGGCCCAGTGAACAAATAACTCTACACTGAAGCGTTTTTTTTCTTGTTGCTGTCAGATAAGATTAACGTTTGAAATAGAAGAAGATTATGTGGTCCTCTATTGATTACACATTATCTTTGTGAGAGAATGTCCCAATCGAATGTTGTATAAGATATATAACTTTTAACTCATTCTTATCTTTTTATTTTACTCATACCGTTAGAAATTTGATATCTTTGTTTTTAAATGCATTTTATACGTTAGTCTATTCAAATTCGCAATATGTATAGATCCACTATCGAATCACTATTTCTACCGAGACTTTGTTTGGTTCTTACTATTTATTTCATTTTATATTCGACAATATTCTAAGATGATTACTATAACATAACCGAAGTGTATGGTTTGTCCTTCATTACACATAAATTAACTGTCATGTACGTACATATTTAAAGTTGAATTCTGTTTAAGCCGATGCTAGGGGCCGTATTATTTTACTATTAATTCCTTCTGACTACATTCAAACGGAATAAATGTATCAAAAGTTCTCCTCTGAAAACAAGAAAAAAATAATGAGAATGAACATGCTGCCCGAACCGTATTTCGTAGGACCCGGTTCGTCTAGAAATAAAATATGATAAACAAGATCAACAAGGAAAGGCGGCGTTCAATGAACGCAACCCCCATATGACCCAGCAACAAGAACCAACGGCAAGGAGCCCAGGCGGACCCCGAACAAAAACAGGACAGGGCAAAGACAGAGCACGGACAGGTCAATCATTAAATGATAAATAATTTGGAACTGATTAGGAGTTCAAAGAAAATAATAATAGGCCCACAAAGGGGAAGGGAATAGGGAATTAAAGAAATAAAAACTAGAGGCAATGGAGAAGACACCCACCGTAGACGAGAAAACAACAAGGGACACAAGCAAAAGTGTCACCAAAACAGTATGAAACAACATAGACATACATCTGAGGAACACAGTGGGGCGCCGTCTTGGAACGGTCAGCAGCATAAAAATGACTGCTGGGGAGTTTAAACCGGTTAATGGTGCACCAAACCAAGCTCTTAGCCTCACCATGTTCCTATAAACGAGACAGTGTAAATAAAATGAATCCCCGCCAAGTGAAATTCTAACAGTTGTCATGGTTACAAAAGGTTAAATAAGTAAAACACTAAAATGATCATGTAGAAACATATAAAAGTAAACCCAATGACCATAACAAAAGTACTCAATGTCCTAAAGGAAGACAGAGCAACAAGAAAGTTTAAAACTAAGATACTTTTTAGACCTTTTGAATTTTCAATTTTAGCTAATTCTTCCTGGAATAAAACATTCACACATCAATTTCTGCACTACTATATATTTTATCAATCCGCTTAAAGGTTTCAGTAAATATCGCATGATTATTCCAGAGGGTAAAATGTTGCGTTTTTAGTTGCTGCAAAGCTAACATCTCAACATCCTTTAAGCAATATCATGAATCATGTCGTAAAAGTTATATCCTCAATTTGCAGAGAAATATTCTTTTAGAATTCTTATTGTTGTCATATCAATGATCAAATTTGATTTCATATTTGCTCACTGATATGGGACAATATTTCCATTACGCTCATATAAAAGCGGATATAAAAGCTAGGAAGTAAGATTAATTACAGGAAATATTTCGACCTTTCTTTCATAGCAAGACGTGAATAGCGTGTTCAATTATGATGTGTGAAAGAGGTTGTTCTATATCCAGAGTATGAACTTTGTTGAAACAAATATTGCAGAAAATACCTTTACGACTATCACAAAGTGAGACCTGAAACAATTTGTAAACCCCTTAAATTATTACATGTTTAACCAATTTTATACATTATTGTCATCTTTTGTTTTTTTCTCTCATAAATAGTTGTGAAATATGAAATAATTTCAGAACATATGTTTAACTATATGAATGCCTTATATCCCATCGGAGTAAGCGCTTTTTGCAAATAATGAGACTTCATTTGTATCTTACATCAGGGTTTACATCAGGGTTTAGGATAGGTTAAATCTATTCTACCAGGCTGCCATATGTAAAAGAATAACCATCGGAATAGGATACAATGTTATATCGAAACACTTTCCCTGTGGTCAAACAATGTACATTTTAACATGAGAGCATATTGAAGTATCGATAAGGAAAATCTTTTTGATCTTCATGAAGGCCTTTTTTAATATCTTTGGCACAATTGTCAGTTCAGTAAGCGCTCGTAATTTATTTAATAATCTAAGAGATAAAGTAATAGCACGGATATTTTTTGTGGACATTTATTTGAAGCCTAAGTTGAAAAGTGAAATTAATTTGTTTAGTAAAAGTTATCTTTTTAAAATTCTCAAAATATGTTATTCAAAGGTGTAATTCAATTTTAAATACAGTCGACTCTCGTTATCTCGAAGTCTTCGGGACCGTCAAAAAAATATCGAGATAACGAAATGTGGAGATAAACGTATGTGGGTGTGAACATGTCAAAAACTAATTTTTACAGAAGACATGCGCATACCTTATAAGTCAAATAAGTACGATGTTTCATAATCTTGTGTCAATCCTTATGATAAAAAATAACAATTTGTTACATAATTTAACGGATGTTTACCAGCGGAAATACAGCATTTAGGTGCTATGTGATTAACACATAGTGAGGTTTACTCAGTTATACACCACTAAAACAAAAACGTTGTTTTCTAACTTTATTTATTTATTTATTTATTTAGTACTTTAACATTGCATAATAACACATATAAATTACATGAACACATTTCATAGCAATCATTTTGTGAGAGTAATAGCACATTTATAAAAGCACACAATTTATGAATAGTTAGCACGTTTATTTAATTTACCGATTATTCGATAACAAGTTTACAAACTGATATCACTTGCAGTAAAGTTTATTATAATGATAGCACACAGTATTAAACACATTTTAATCACTTTTCAAAATACAGTGTTCGTATGTTTTATACATAACGGAAAATTCACTCATTTTCGACATAAGTCAATCAACACGCTAATTAGATAAACAATACTTTCAAAACACCTTGACTTGTTACAAACATATCATCATTAATTATTATGACACTCGCTTTGAGCGATAACCGTCCGCTTTGTGTTTTTCACACCTCTGCGGGAGGGCGCAGACGAACAATTATTTGTCGAGATAAACAAAGGATTATAGTGTGAAAATAACTATTGGGACTGAAATATCACATCGAGATACTGAAAAAATCGAAATAAAAATATCGAGATAAAGAAATATATTCAATATAGATAAAGAAGGGGAAAAAACGGGACTTTCAGAATTTGATCGAGATAACGAAATATCGAGAAAAGCGATGTCGAGATAACGATAGTTGACTGTATTTGTTCAATAACTAGCCAACAAACATTATGTGCGGTAATTTTTTGAAAATATAACAAACAAGATCAACAAGGAAATGCAATGAACGCACCCCCCCCCCCCCAGCAACAAAAAACATTGGCAAGGAGCCCAGACGGACCCTAAACAAAAACAGGACAGAGCACAAGGCAGAGCACGGACAGGCCAACAACAAAACGATCAACAACCTGCAACCGAAAAGGAAGCCAAAGAAAAAAAACTAAATAATTTAACAACAGGAAACAACCTGCTACCTACAAGGAACCTAACGAAAATAAACAAATGACCGAAAACCGGCCAAAGAAGAATTACATTTTGATTAATTAATAAGCTTCTAAACAAAGTTTACACATGATTCTACCCGAAAGTCTTACATCTCTCACGGCCCCGTCCGACAACTATCTGCGCATGCGCAGTACGTAAAGTCTTACGTTCCTCATGGATCTGACAAAATTCACGCCACACCGGTAACATCCGCGCTTCATTTAACCGGCAGCGCTCTATTGGTCATACTATTTATCCCAAAAGCATTCCGGTGAATAGGTATATTAAATATGAGACAAGTTTAATTTTGATTTAAAATAAGTTATACAGTTCCTTATTTAACAATTTTATCATTCCTCAGATATCAAACTACGTTTAAACGATTGCAATTAACATACAGGTTTGTTTATTTAATGATTTACTTTTTTTTTTATAATATTTCCGGTACAGTAAATATCGTACTGATTCTCGACGCGTAAGCGGGATGATATTTTTATTGCTACACACTAATCTTTTTGTGACTTGTTTTATTACCATGAACAAATTCTGAAATAATCTAAAATTTCAACTTACTGTAACAAAACCGAAAAGGCATTCAATAAAATATGACATTGTACTTCTTATTGTTCTTACTGGTGAACTTGAGAAGTTACTTGTTTTCTTTGATTACTTGTTGATGTCTGCAGTTAATATAATTAAACAGACAATGGGCTGAGTTGCATTAGACAAATTATGATTTTTCAATATTGTATTCTGATGTATACATTCATTATTCAAAGATTGTTTTAGATGCGAAAATCAATATATCAGGGTATAAACAAATACTTTTTCACTTTCTGACAATTTCAAGTTTAATCAAGACATCAATGGCGGCAATTTAGACAATGTATCAGGTAACCAGATTGTTTCTGTTAAGAAGTACTTTTATCACTTGTTCGTCAATATGAAATGCGAACTATAATTTTTTTTTTAGACAAATGTTAGGAAATGCAATAGCTTAATAATTTAATCGAACAAATGGGTCACACGCTGAAACATTCGATGAGCTATTTTGTTGATCAGATTATTCAAATTGACAGACACGTATAACTCGGAAACGAGTAGCTAATTGAATATTAACACACGATTTATATTTGTTGAGCACAGAAAAAACGACCAGTATCCCAAATAACGATCACAAGTTGTATCTAATTCATGGAACAAGGAATAGATGAACTATGTAAGTCCGTTTCCTACATTTACAATATTGACGTATTTTTTATCCTCGATCAAATAGTTCTGATCTGTTGTGTTGTTTGTATTTGTAATAAAACTTTATTGTGTGTATGTTTATAAGGAAAATGACTCAAATAACGAATGGGACATTTATTTATGGTTGTGTCCTCGAGAGGGTATACTGTAACTTCTCTGTTTAAATGATGACAAACTTTTTTAAAGGAATAACAAGGATTATATCTGTAGTTTGCACAATGGGAAAATAAATCTGTCTGTTTTCATTGTTGATCGATAATTTAGGGGTAGACAATGATTCTCATGGAACCAATGATACGACGTTAAGTCTTTTATTATTATTATATTATTATTATTATTATTATCATTATTATTTATGTTAAAAGTCATGTTTCAGAATTCTTCTTTGCAATAGATATAATGAATATATGTAGGAGTTTGGAGGTAATATTTATCAGGTATGTGTTCAAAACGTTTTCCTTACCATTCTTATGATATGTTAAAATATTATTACTCATTTTAAAGTAAGTGTACTAAAACTTCCCTCCGATAAATGTATTTCACTTGATTATCATTTGTACTACTAAAGTATATATAAGAATGCGTGTAAAGTGTGTTGTCACGTCATTCTAACATACTTAAGTATATATAAGAATGCGTGTAAAGTGTGTTGTCACGTCATTCTAAGTTACTAAAGTATATATAAGAATGCGTGTTAAGTGTGTTGTCATGCTTTCTAAGTTACTTAAGTATATATAAGAATGTGTGTAAAGTGTGTTGTCAGGCATTCTAAGTTACTAAAGTATATTTAAGAATGCGTGTAAAGTATGTTGTTACGTCATTCTAAGTTACTTAAGTATATATAAGAATGCGTGTAAAGTGTGTTGTCACGTCATTCTAAGTTACTTAAGTATATATAAGAATGCGTGTAAAGTGTGTTGTCACGTCATTCTAAGTTACTTAAGTATATATAAGAATGTGTGTAAAGTGTGTTGTCACGTCATTCTAAGCGCTCTTTTTGTTACCTACATGTACCAACATGTACAAAACAAACCTGACACTTTCTTGGTCAAAATATAAGAGAGTTTATTACAAGAAGGACAATTGTGTGTCTATTGTTTATGCGAATTGCCAACTGATACTGATGCATACATAAAGAAGACAAATAATTCTGATATAGAGTTCATAGATATTCTTCAGTTTGGAACGAATATGTTTTGTTAGGAAATGAAGAAGAATGTCTGCAGACTTGTCGGTAAAGAGAAATAAGTCATGTGTTACAGATAAACGATCTAAATAATCTTACCAATAAAAAATTCAAATAACAAAAACACGATTCTGATTTACGTTATGCGTTATCAGTATCTTACATTCAAGGTGTGAATATGGCAAAAAGAGCGAATATATAAAGCATGATACAACTTTCCTTATATCACTTACTTTTCATGTATCATCTGCTGTTTATTAACGGTTTTAGGACAGTACATCAATACAATTCGTCATTTCCTAATTTGGAAGTTTTTTTAATTTAAAAGTTAATCGTCTTGTATGGTGGCTGATTTGTGCCATTCTTTTTTTCGCCCCGCGACCCCGTGAAGCGGAAAGGGGTTAATTAACAAGTTAAAATTGCGGCACCCGGAGCAAAAACACGCTAATTAGCTTCATCTACACTTCTGCATTAAAATATATATCCCTTTAATTGTTTCTGATATTCATATCCATGTTTAAATGGAAAGCGTTCAAACACTTTTGTGCCTTTTTATCACAATTATAACAGAATTATTGAAAACACGGATTGTGCGAATGATGTGGAATTTTGCTCACAAATTTTTGTTCTAAACCTACCTGAAATGGAAGATTGATTTTGAAAATGAAATCTTCTACTAAAATTGTGCAACAAACTCAGTTGAGTTGAGTTTAATAGTATTACAAACTGATTATTTTTCTGTATTGTCTGAAAGATAATAACAATTACCGAAACTGTTCATTTACAATTATGACGTTCTTTAAATGAGACCTGATATACTACAATATCTGGAAGTGATCCCGGAAAAAGTGATGAAGTTATTGAATTGTTAGAGCCTTGGTATATGAATCAATAATGATAATAAGTAGGTGTCTGTAGAAATTGAACAGTACAACGCAATATTCTCGATTTCGTTTTCATAAAAAACCAGTTACAAGGATCAATGAATCTATACCTTATGCTTACATTTTAGAACATCGCTTGCTTGCAAATTCTAATCAATGCTTTTAATTCCAACTCACTCACCTTTTCCTTAAGAAATGGTTAAAATATCACCACAAACATTACAGACATTATGCTATAAATCACTCGAACCATCAATCGCCTCAATTGTCTCATTAATTAATTCATTAATTTAGTCAATTTCGACGTTTTGCTTGTCAGTTGATAGCGTGAAAACGAACACGAAATGGGTTGCATTCCACTTGTCCTAGAAATCTAACAAAGTACAAGCATCTATAAAGGTACTGATCAAGATGCATCTTATGATATTATATGAAGCAGTTGTAATAATGTTCGTGTGGGGGACTAGTTATATAGCTTCAATTCCCCCGTGTTTGGCTTTGTTTATTTTCCCTATTTTATTGTCGCATCTGTATTATTTGTGCCGCGTGCTTTTCAATTGTTTTTGACGTCTTGTTTGTGATATACAATACCCATGGTATTTAGTTCAGGTTATAGTTTTCTCGTTTAGGCACACGCATTCTTTTACTTGGGCTGTGTATAAATTTAAAATTTCACCAGTTGAACAATAGACTCAATCAAACCGAGCCTGCAACATTTTCATTATTGACGGTTCTTTTGGGATTCTGTTTGTTTTTCTTTTCTTTTCAATTACTTCAACATATTTTCAATAACTTCCTATTCAATTTCGAAAAAAAATCTTTAAACTTATTTGCGAATTCAAAAAAATTTCTAACACATCTTGCATAGAAATGAGGAAGAACATATTATGCGTTTGACAAAATTAATATAAGATTAGAAACTTAGCTCAATTTCGTTTAAATTTCTTATAAAAAGGCTAACAATTAGTAATTCGTGGTCACGACATAGTATATCGTGCGCACGAGATAAAAAAAACAACACAGACACACATGTCACTTCTGTGCCACCGTAAGTATCTTTGCATATTGTGAATTTGATTTATTTAGTTAAATAAAAACTAACGTATGCGTACTAAAGGTAATTAAAAAACCCACAGATATCAAATTTTAAAAAGATAAGAAAGTGTTACAAGTGATACATCTTTAACAGCATTTCATTGTGACAATCTCTTACAACAATCATATATAGTTAATACAGGAGTATAATTTCATATTTAATATTGTTTGTTTAACGTTTCTACATTAATTCTAAAATCATACTATGAAGTTTCATAACGAACCTATTCTTATACTTGTTTTCAATTTATCAAACATCTCCTTCAAAACAATGTGGCAAGTAATTTGTAAGGCCAAAATCTTTCAGTTAAGTTGCAATTATACCGGATTCCGATTTGATACTTTTTGTTTTGGTATTTTCTTTGTTTTAATCCATCTGTAACGAGCTATTTATCAAATATGAAATAAATGAAATATAGCTTATAAGCAAATGTGTAAGCTATCAAGTACATACACGTGATTAATTGTATCTTAGATAATTTTCTTCGAAAGAAGATGAAATAATGATGTATATTTTTATTTTCTATTAACACCTAAAATATACTTGCATGGTACGTGGTTATAATTAAGAATAAGGAAAAAGGTTATCTTATTGCTAAAGTTCTACATTTGTAGTATAATAGTATGGAAAAGGTTAATTTATAGCTATGGTTATACCTTTATAGCAAAATATATTATAATAACATGTGTTTGAATATAGGAACACATTGTAAGCTTCAAAATAAATCACGGATATACGTAGCTGAATAATTATAATTGATAATTACGTAATAAATGTATCATTGATTGAATTAAGTTATAACGAATACCATACTTTCATATCTTACTTTGCCGTTGTTGAGGGTATGCATGGTACATAAATGTCAACAATCTGTAGTCAAAGGTCAAAGTATTCAGTTGTGTCTATTGAAGCAATTTTGAATTCTTATGTTCTTTATTATCATGCTTGAAGAATTCATATTTACTTATAAAATGTATAATTCAATAAATATCGTCTCCCATAACATGATGACATTTGTGGTTATATCATAAGGTGATGGAAATGTGTGATACAATTTATGACTGTCATTCATTTAATTTAACACAATGTTCTAACTTGGGATATCAAAAGTGATTCAAACATTAGAATAAAGTATGTGAAGACAGTACGCATCATTATTTTTTTATATCCAATTTTTCTGTTTAATCTCCTTGGAAAAAAATGAGAATATTCAAGTTTATTTATTTTTAAAGTTTTGAATGTTTACCTGGAAATATCTGAAAATCTAATGCTAATGTTATGTTTCCCTACTTATTCTTTCAAGAGGTATGACATACTTATTCACAGAAAATATTGAATCGGTACATTAAAGTAATTTACATCATGCGTTGCTGACACATAATCAACTACCACTTTGAACTGTTCGTAATGTATAGTGGAAAAGATTATAATGTAAAAATCACTGCTTTCACCGTCATTTCTCTGCGAAAATGAAATAAATCAAAGCACGTTCCCAGTTTGCTGGTCCAGTGAACAAAAAACTCTACATTGATGCCTTTGTTTTCTTGTTGCTGTCAGATAAGATTAACGTTTGAAATAGAAGATAATGTTTATGTGGTGCTGTATTGATTACACATGAGACTTGGGAGAAAAATGTCCCTATCGAATATTATATAATATTGTATAATACGAAAGTCACAAATGACAAACGGTCACAAATGACAAACGGCCATCGGACGGCGACTATTAAAAAATCGTTATATCGGCCGATGTGTGTCCAGCCACAGAGACAATCGGACGGCAGCAGCTGACAATTTTGGTCATCGGGCGGACGCGGTCGAGTTTTAAGTACTACATAAAAACCTGAAGGCGTCCGGGGGATAATTTTTGGGGTGAGTGGAGTTATATTCCTTTATCATTAGAAAAATGTTATCTGGCGGCAATCGCCGTGTCGCTCGGCCTTGTTCGGTTCATACTATTTGCTTCATTCCCTTCTTCACTATAACATAGGCGAAGTCTATTGTTTAGTCTAAATTATACAGTAAATTTACTGTCAGGTACGTACATATAATACCAGAACTGTTGAAATAAAAAAAACATGCATTGCAAGTAGATCGCATTTGTTGAAATTGCCAATTATTTAATAGATACATTTTGATTTGAAAACGAATTGTAAACGTAAACGGTTATGGGGCATAATTTGTTATTTATGTCAATTGTTTGCTACATAAACGAAAGCATAAAAATATAACAAAGCGTTGCTACGGTTTTGCTAGTGGTACAGATAAAAGATATTTCATCACGTTTTTCATACAGAAAATGTTGAAACAATCGGGTTATTTGCATATTTTTAGAGAATAGAAATATGTTTAAAGTCTCAACATATATATATCTCAAAATGTCTAAGTAGAAACAATATCCAATCAAACGGGAATCAATACGCTGTACCAGACTAGTGTTCTAAACTACAGGGACCATCGTCTGTTTCCGTGTCAAAAAATTCAAAGCGTTATGTACGGTTGGAGAGATTTTTTGTCTTAAATGATGTTAAACTAAATATATTAGTTTTCCATTTTGTCATTTGTTTGCTAGGAAAATGTAATAAGTGACATTGGTTTTTATTGGCAATTGAAAAATAATTTGGTTGAAATATACAAATGTATTCTTTTGCATACATAAGCAGAACATTCCTATTTGTTTAAGTAAGTCTTTTTAGCTCTTGTGTAACCATCGTGAATAGAAAACAAAAATTGAAAACATGTGAGGATATTTCAAAATTCAAAATGTTACAAGTACATATTGAAAGTTGAATTTTGTTTAAGCTGGTGCTAGGGGCCGTGGACGGTAGCTTGCAATTACCACTATCGTACATTTACAGGCTCAATCAAACTAGCCCTGCAATATTTGCAATATTTCATCAAAACAATTATCAGGTTTTATTATTAATTCCTTTTGTTGACATTCAAACGGAATAAATGTATCAAAAGTTCTCGTCTGAAAACAACAACAAATAATGAGAATGAACATGCGGCCCAAACCGTATTTCGTAGGACCCAGTTTGTCTAGAAATAAAGTATAAAACTAAGATACTTTTTAAATCTTTTGAAACAGTCAATTCTTTTTGGAATAAAACATTAAAATATCAATTTCTGCACTACTGTATATGTTCTCATATTAAATTTTTAATCAATCCGCTTAAACGTTTCAGTAAATATCGCATGATTATTCCAGAGTGTAAAATGTTGGGGTTTTAGTTGCTGCAAATCTTACATCTCAGAATCCTTTAAGCAACATCATGAATCATGTCGTAAAAATTATATTCTCAATTTGCAGAGAAATATTCTTTCAGAATTCTTATTGTTGTCATATCAATGATCAAATTTGATTTCATATTTGCTCACTGATATGGAACAATATTTCCATTACGCTCATATAAAAGCGGATATAAACGCTAGGAAGTAAGATTAATTACAGGAAATATTTCGACCTTTCCTCATAGCAAGTCGTGAGTAGCGTGTTCAATTATGATGTGTGAAAGAGATTGTTCTATATCCAGAGTGTGAACCTATCGAAATTGAAACAAATATTGCAAAAAAATACCTTTACGACTATGACGAAGTGAGACCTAAAACATTATGTAGACCCCTTAAATTATTACATGTATAACTTTTTGCATACATTATTTCAACTGGTTTTTTTTCTTTTATAAAAAGTAATGCTTTTGAAATATATCTAACAATATGAAAGCCTTTTATCCAATACGAAACAGGAAACGGAGTAAGTACTTTTTGGGGTTGTAAATAATGAGACTTAATTTGTACATAACATCAGTGTTTAGAGGATAGGTTAAATCTAGCCTACTAGGCTGCCATATGTAAATGAATAAGCATCGGAATAGGCTAAAATGTTATATCGAAACACTTTCCCTGTTGTCATACAATGTACACTTTAACATGAGAGCATATTTAAATATCAATAAAGGAAAATCGTTTTTCATTAAGGCCTTTTTTAATATATTTGGCACTATTGTCTGTTAAGTAAGCGAGTGTAATTGACGCAATAAACTAAGAGATAAAGTAATAGTGCGAGTATTTGCTGTGGACATTTATTTAAAGCCTAAGTTGAAAAGTGAAATTAATTATTATATTATTTTCAAATTCTCAAAATATTTTTTTCAAAGCTGTAATTCAATAACTAGCCAACAAACATTAAGTGCGGTTAATTTGTTAAAATATAACAAACAAGATCAACAAAGAACGCAACCCCCACACGACCGTGCAAAGAAAAACAGTGGCAAGGAGCCCAGGCAGACCCTAAACAAAAACAGGACAGGCCAACCACCAAAACGATCAACCACCTGCAACCGACAAGGAAGCCAAAGAAACAACTAAATAATTGAACAAAAGGAAACAACCTGCTTCCGACAAGAACCATAAAGAAAATAAACAAATGACCGAAAAACAGGCCCACGAAGAATTACATAAGCTTCGAAACAAAGTTTACACATGATTCTACCAGAAAGTCTTACATCTCTCACGGCCGCGTCCGACAAATATCTGCGCATGCGTATTACGTAAAGTCCTACGTTCCTCATATCTGACAAAATTCACGCCACACCGGTAACACCCGCGCTTCATTTAACCGGCAGCACTTTATTGGTTATACCATTTATCCCAAAAGCATTCCGAGGAAAAGGTATCTTAAATATGAGACATGTTTAATTTTGATTTAAAATAATTTATACAGTTTCTTATTTAACAATTTTATCATTCCTCAGATATCAAACTCCATTAAAACGATTGTAATTAACATGAAGGTTCGATTCGTTAATGATTTACTTTTTCTTTATAATATTGGCGGTACAGTAAATATCGTACTGATTCTCGACGCGTAAGCAGGATGATATTTTTATTGCTACACACAAATCTTTTTGTGACTTGTTTTATTACCCCGAACAAATTCTGAAATGACCTAAAATGTCAACTTACTGTAACAAAACCGAACAGGTATTCAATAAAAATCTGACATAGCACTTCTTATTGTTCTTTGTGATGAACTTTTCTTTCTTTGCGTTTTTTTAAATGTCTACCTTAACTATAATTAAACAGACAATGGGATGTGTTGCAATAGACAAATTATGACTTTGCACTATTGTAATCGGATGGATACATTCACAATTCAAAGTTTGCTTTAGTTGCGAATATCAATATATCAGGGTACTTTTTCATTTTCGGACAATTTCAAGTTTAATCAAGACAACAATGGCGGCAATTTCGTTTTTTCTAGAAAATGTATCAGGTAACCAGCTTGTTTCTGTTAAGGCGTTCTTTTATCACTTGTTCTTCAATATGAAATGCGAACGATAAAAACATTATTTAGACAAACGTTAGAAAATGCAATAGCTTAATAATTCAACAAAAAAATGGGTCACACGCTGAAAGATTCGATGAGCTATTCTCTTGATCAGATTATTCAAATTGACAGACACGTATACTTCGGAAATGAGTAGCTAATTCAATATTAACACATGATTTATATTAGTTGAGCATAGGAAAACAGAAGACCAAACAGTATCATGTTAAAATAACGATCACAAGATATATCTAATTCACGAAATACATGAACTATATTGAGTTCATTCCCTACAATTACAATATTAACGTTACATTTATCATTAATCTATTTTGTTGTTTGTATTTGTAATAAAACTTTATTGTGTGTATGTTTATAAGGAAAATGACTCAAATAACTAATGGGACACTTATACAAAGTTGTGTCCTCGGAGAGTATACTGTTACTTCTCTGTTTAAATGATGACAAACTCTTTTAAAGGGATAACAAAGATTATATCTTTTGTTTGCACAATGGGAAAATTAATCGGTCTGAGTTCATTGTTGATCATTTATTTAGGTAGACAATGATTCCCATGGAAACAATGATACGACATTAAATATTTTATTATAATTATGATTATTATGATTTCCGTTAAAATTATGTTGTTTTAGAATTCTTCTTTACAATAGATATAATGAATATATGTAGAAATTTGGTGGTAGTATTTATCGGATATTTGTTCAAAACGTTTTCCTTACCATTCTAATGATATGTATTATAACTCACTTTGAAGAAAGTGTACCCAAATCTCCGATAAATGTTCTTCACGGGCTTATCAATTGTACTACTAAAGTATATATAAGAATGTAAAGTGTGTTGTCACGTCAATCTAAGTTACTTAAGTATATATAAGAATGGGTGTAAAGTGTGTTGTCACGTCATTCTAAGTTACGAAAGTATATTTAAGAATGTGTGTAAAGTGTGTTGTCACGTCATTCTAAGTTACGAATGTATATTTAAGAATGTGTGTAAAGTGTGTTGTCACGTCATTCTAAGTTACTAAAGTATATATGAGAATGCGTGTAAAGTGGTTTGTCACGTCATTCTAAGTTACTTAAGTATATATAAGAATGCGTATTAAGTGTGTTGTCACGTCATTCTAAGTTACTTAAGTATATATATGAAGGTGTGTAAAGTTTGTTGTCACGTCATTCTAAGCGCTCTGTTTGTTACCTACATGTACCACTATGTACAAAACAAACTTGACACATTCTTTGTCAAAATATAAGAGAGTTTATTACAAGCAGGACAGCTGTGTGTCTGTTGTATATTTTGCGAAATGCCAACTGATACTTATTGCATACATAAAGAAAACAAACATGATATAAAGTTCATAAATTCTGTTTATTTTTTATATGTCTTAAAGAGCGATTTTTTTGTTTGGAAATGAAGAAAAATGTCTTGACTTGTCGATATAGAGAAATAAGCCATGTGTTATAGATAAACTTTCTTAATAATCTAACCAATAACAATTTCTATAATAACAATTACATGTTTCTGATTAACATTCAGTGTTATTATTACTTAACAGGCAAGGTATGAATATAGCAAAAAAGAACGATTTTGTAAAACATGACAACATTTTCCTTATACCACTAACTTTTCATGTACCATCTGCTGTTTATAAAGGATTTTAGGACAGTACATCGATGCAATCCGTCATTTTCAAATAAAAAACTTAAAATATCTGACAGATCAACCAAATTCTTTCAAAAAAGTCAAACTTGAGAAAAAGTCTGAAGATATTCAGAAAAGTAAAAATATTCAAGAATACAAGTAATAATTGTCATGTTATGTGCGATTAATGACTTAATGACAAATTTTGTAGTACTTATTACCATATTTATACTGTGTAACTAACACAACAATGGCTATTTTCCACATTCTGAGCTCTTTTACGTGGACCTAAAGTGGCAACAATATCATAGTTATTTCATGAAAAAAAAGTGACAATTAACATGAATCTGGAGGCATGTTGCTTTAAACATCCATGACACTATTAATATTCAAGCATTTTTAAACAATCACCGGACGAATCTACAACAAACCCAACGATATTATAGCATCTTTACTGGCAAGATTCCATACAGGCTTTTGAACAGTACAATAATCCCGTACTAACAGGGGTTATATGTCGTGCTTGTATGTTTTCATGTGGTGAAAAAAAATTTGTATAAGGATTTGATATGTTTGTATTTCATATTTAAAGATTGCGATTCAAAGGTTGTAGATAAATTCAAAGATTTCTGAAAGTAACAATGATAGTGCAGTCGATTCTGACATAAATATCTTTCAAGTGTAGAAGTCAATAGAAAGAAACGCAATAGGACAAGTAAAGGTAATTGTAAAAGATAATAATAATAAAAATAATAATAATTATAATTATAATAATAATAATAAATCTTTCAGATATGCAAGATGCAATGTGCATATAATCATATTCCATTTTCCTATGAAATAAACAACAATGCGGAACAATAATTTCATCATTATGATGGAATAATAAAACACTGCCAATATGCTACGGGTAATTTGCTGAAAACATTGTTGTAAAACTGATTTTATTGACATGTATCAAGAAATGTATTAAGAGCAGCTGCACTTAATGGAGATATTATCTCCACCATGGTGCATATTAAGATAATAAAAAAACGTCAAAACACTCAAATAATAATACGCGCAAGATCACTAGTTAACAATAGCTCTGTGTACAATTCCTGAACGGATAATAGGAGATGTTGTCAAAAGTATAGTATATGTGAACAGAGGGCCACAGTTGGCTCATACATGATTGGATAATATTTTAAAAATATCTAAACACAAAATACTTCTATAAATATGAAAGACATCACTTGTGAAATGTAGAGGCGATTATGACAGAAGTAATTGTATATACCCCGGTCCATGTGTGAAGGTCGCCCGCCGAGACTTTACAATGTTTTAATTAGTATTTCACCTTGCTTTTTTTTAATTCACAATAAATACAAAAAATAAGATTTTAAATATAGACTTTAATTTATAAAACGTTGGAGTTTTTTTTTTTTTCGCAATTGAAAAAAGAATTCTTGAATGATGAATGCCTCGTTTTAAGTCAGTCTCTTTATTCACGGATGATTGCCGATATATACACTGATTAAGGAAGAATGCAACATCCAAATCGAAAAAAAATGCTCTGATAAGTTACCTTAATTAACTAAAAATAATCATATATCGATGTTTCATTTTGACTTTAACGTAGCATTCATTGAAAAGCTATGCATGGTCCCAAACTGTAAAAAATAGGAAACCTTAGTTAAATATAAGAACAAGCATGCATATGAAAGATAATTGAAATTTAAAGAAAACACAACATTTCCTAGGTGACTGAGCCATTTGGGACATTGTTTTGTTTTGATACTCGATTTGCATTTTCAATTTAAACATTCATAAACCTACATTTTGACAGACAAACATTTATATGCAAATATAGTAAATAAAATATCACCAATTTCAAGAGCTAATTTTCTTTTTTCAATTTTAAGCAACGTTACAAATTAATCGCGAATATCTTGTTTTTCTGGCGTCATATTTTGCTCATGTTGCATAAATTGGTAAATAGGGACCTGCGTTTAATCTTAAGAATATTGAGATAGAAAAACATTTGTATTGGACAAAGAAGGTAAGGATACATCTGTCTGTGATGAAATAAGCTAACAGCAGATCGTTAATGCACATTTCTTCGATCATTTAAATCTTCAGGAGCACGATGACGATTCATTCTTAAGCCCGAGCCCACATCGTAAGTTATATGATTAGTCCGAGTGCAAGTGCTACGTCATTTGTCGGTTATGGTTTGATAATAAAACTGCTGTAGCTGTCATAACATTAAGCAGTTTGACATTGCGCAGTGAGTCACGTACATTAAAAAAGCGTGAAACAACGGCGCGTGGTCACGTTTATGCATGTTTTCTCTTCCATTAATGTATATCGGTATTTTGCAAAATTTGAAGTTAAATACAATAATTATAACGATTAAAGCGGCATTCAGTTATATTTATATTTGTGAAAAAAATTCAGTGTTGCTTCAAGCTTAGTATTTAAGTAATTTCATCTTTGAAACATGCATACATGTAATATCACTGTCAAGCCTCCTTCGAAACAGAATACCGGGAGTCATTTATAACGGGTCAAGTATTTTTTCAGTATACTTTTATAATTATTTCCTTTCTTCATCTAATTTAAATAAATAGATACAATGGATTTACTATATGATCAAACATATTATATCATACAATGTATCATAATACATTTACCTTAAAAACTAAGTTAATGTTTCTTTCTTTACAAAGTGTTTTTCCGAAGAGAAAATGATTTTTTTAATATGAGAAATAAAGAAGAATGATAAAAAAGCTATAATAAGTTAAACAAACTTTAGGGATTCTCATCGTTTCAAATAACGTTAAAGATACGAAGAATATGATGGGTTACAGATAAATGTTTTGCAATTTTTTTTTGATTTTTTGCGTTTCTGACAATATGATAATTTTTATGCCAATCTAAAACTAGTAATAAGCAATAATTATGTTTCAAATAAAGACTATTTATTATTTTATTGCTATATTTTATAACTTAATAATTCAGTTTTATTTTCTAGCTTTTATCTTATATTTAGATATGTTTTAAAGTTTTCCAAATTAAGTTGCTTATTTCTATTCTTAATCTAAAAAATATATGTATGATTTCATAAGGAATATTATGACATTTCTGATTTTTTTTTACTTTTTTATCAGTAATAACGGCACTCACAACCTCTAATTTTAATTATTTGATTCTGAAATGTGTTTGTTTTAGCTATGTTATTATATTATTAAACCATTTAGAATAGGCATTTATAAATAAATATATAAACATCACTACCAAAGTAACATCCAAAAGAATCTCTTTCCTGGCTTGTTGTCATGCAAGATATTAATTATATTAACATAATCATAAATGGTATTACACAACTACCACACTATATAATATAATTATATCAACATAATAAATCATCATGATTATGGTATTACAGAACTACCATAATATAGAATATTTGCCGATTACACGATGGCCCAACCACGTGCAACCAAAATAAATGAAAATGATAAATTAACTGTCATTTCAGTAGAAATTCACACAGTGTCACCCTAATTAACACGAATACTGCAGAAAACATATATTAGTTGAAAAGTGCATTCCATGTTGGTATTTATATTAAAACTCTTAATATGTTTATATACAATATATCAAACTGAAAATAGAGACGTCCGTTGGTTTCAATATCAATGAATAGTCATCCGTGCATCCTTTTTTTTAAATTACACAAGGAATAAGAGCTCCTTGCCTACAGAAGAGCCAAACCATTTCAGACAAAGCTGCCTGGAGAAAATGTACAAACGTTTCAAGTAAACATTTACATGTAATATGCAATTAATGACTAATTTTGCACATATTCTGAATCTTTTTCTCTTTTTTTTGATGAATTATAAATTTTCAGTGCCTTTTGAAATTACAAAATGTCTTCCTTTGTTCACTTGATAGTATATTACTTTATCATAGATTTTAAAAGTGTTCATGAAAATTTACATGAATCTGGAAGCTTGCTGTTTTAAGTAAAAGTCGATTGTGATATGACTTTATATTGTAAATCTAAAGCAAAATATGGCTGGACAATATTCGCTGTCACATGTGACAATGTTGTGTACAGTGAGTGAAATGAAGCTAATATTTTACGATTGATCTCACAAACTGTTGGTTGTTATTGTAAATATTCAGATGAAAGGTTGAAATGAAGCTAATATTTGACGATTGAACTCACAAACTGTTGGTTGTTATTGTAAATATTCAGATGAAAGGTTTGAAATATTAAAAAGTTCTCGAAAAACAATATATGACAAGGAGTAAACATTTTGACTCGAGGTTTCTTTACAAAACGTGACGTTTGTTTATTTTTGTTGATTTGTTTTTTGTCTGTTTGCTTCCGAGCTTCTTTTGTGTGTACATGGTTTTGTGCGTGCGTGTGATTTTATAATCTATCAGTCGCCGTAATGTACATGAAACAAGAAATTAAATTAAATGAAAATTGAATATAAAATTTATGTTATCCACATTTCATCAAAAACACTTTCTATCCTTATATAGGATTAAAATATAAGCAAATCACAGGAGCATCGCAAAGGCCAAAGATGCATAACATTTTCCCCTGAACCCATGTGCAACATTTTCCGATATCACTACTTTATCCAAGCTAATCATAACTACCTGCGAATTATGCCAGATCTGGCAAATGAATTCAAGTTGCACCTGTATAGGTTTGCAGATGCCATTATATTATTTTATGTAAAATCAGATAGGTGCCTTTATGAGTGACAGGCTGACAAAGGTCAATGTGATATCTTGGAAAACACAATTTTGAAATAGAGAAAATAAGAATCATTAAAGAAATTCTAAATCGTCAAAAAATGAATATGTTGCAAGCTCGGTTTGATTGATCCTGTTCATGGACGGTACTGTATAGTACAAACTACTATCCACGCTCCCTAGAACCGGCTTAAGCAGTATTCAACATTTAAACGCGAAAATGGTGAAATTTTGAATTTAGAAACATCCGCAGATGTGTTCATTTAAGTTAATCAACATGGCAGTTTTATGCAGAATTATGTTTTGTTCAGTTTATGACTATCAATCTTGACTTCTCAAATAAAACAGTCCAATACTAAGTTATGTTTTGCTTAAGTACAGATCAATTCACAGAATAGCAAATAAATGGCCAATATTAGCATATTCAGTAAGTTGACATTAAAAGTCATCTTAAAAATAAGCGTAAGCTAAATGAAATCTACGTAAGGGTAAATAAAATACATCTTTTATAACAGAGCTTAAGCCTATTGTTACCGATTTTAAGCAGCATTCAAGTCGTTCACATTGATGATAAAAATCATTTATAGGTCAAGGCATATCTCCTGATGTACATGCAAGCAGACATCATGCCATTTGTTCCTGTTTAACCTCTTTAAAATTAGTTTAGCATGTTCAGAGAAAAAACGCACACAAACGCCCAGACAAACAGACAGGACGACTAATTTTGCGGCATTCTCAAACCAGTATACCCTCTAATATGTTTTGTTGTGCGGGGATATAATAATAACTTATTCCTGTTGGATGATTGTAAAATGTCTCTCAAATTATATTGCTTACATTTTGTCATTTACTATCATTTGAATTATCGGTTTTTGATTAGGTGTAGGCACTTTGTTAAAGCACTAATACAAATAAGACAATACCGTTTTCAAACAGTACGCTATCTGATGGCACTCATAATAGATCGTCATTTATTAATTTTACGTAAAGATATTCGATCTAATAAAACAGTGTATAAAAGCTGAATAAAATTGAAAAAGATTAATGGTTGGAGTTATGAATTGCAATCCAAAATAATTTGATATTGATGAGAAAATGGCGTATTTGTTCTAATTCAAGGGAATGACTAAATAAAAAAAATCGCTTGTGGGTTTAACCCATTACTTCATGAGCATTTTGTGAAAAATGGCTGTTTTCATTGAAAAGTCTCCCGTTACAAGTTCAAATTGCTATAATACTATAAAAACTGCTTTAACACTAATCAAACTTGGCACAAATGTTTATTGGACTATTGCCCTTGCAACAACATGCTCAGGCTTAAATTTTCTGTTACCATGGCAACGAGGGGACATCTCAAAATTGCCAAAAATCACTATTTTGCGTTGATTTTTTCCATCAAAATTGATTTCAAAGTGCTGCAACTTCTCAATGGATTGAGATAGAGTCAAATGCTTTTCAGCGTTGGTTACACGTTACCTTATGATCAATCTGGGGTCATTTACAGCCTCTCACAAGTCCAAAATTTTCTTGGCGATGAGGGGGACTCCGCCCCCCTTCAAACCCCCCAAACAGAAGGGGGCACATCCCCCTTCTGGCAACCCCCTGATGTATTTTTTGGTTGGGGGGCCGCGCCGAAAAAGAGGTCACTTTTTTTAACAACATTTCTCAAACAAAAACAAGTGTTTGGGGCCTAAATAAGGCATTTTTTCATCATTTGAGACAACGAAAAGGGGGGGGGGGGAAAAAGGCGTTAAAAGGCGTGTATATGAAGTAATGGGTTAACAGAAAATGATGAAAATACTTATAATTACCCTAAATCGTGTTTTTTCATGTTTAAACATGGCCTGTCATATAAATTTGAAGAAAAATTGTTGTTTTGTAGATTTTTATATTTTTTTCATTAACCCATTACTTCATGAGCATTTTGTGAAAAATGGCTGTTTTCATTGAAAAGTCTCCCGTTACAAGTTCAAATTGCTATAATACTATAAAAACTGCTTTAACACTAATCAAACTTGGCACAAATGTTTATTGGACTATTGCCCTTGCAACAACATGCTCAGGCTTAAATTTTCTGTTACCATGGCAACGAGGGGACATCTCAAAATTGCCAAAAATCACTATTTTGCGTTGATTTTTTCCATCAAAATTGATTTCAAAGTGCTGCAACTTCTCAATGGATTGAGATAGAGTCAAATGCTTTTCAGCGTTGGTTACACGTTACCTTATGATCAATCTGGGGTCATTTACAGCCTCTCACAAGTCCAAAATTTTCTTGGCGATGAGGGGGACTCCGCCCCCCTTCAAACCCCCCAAACAGAAGGGGGCACATCCCCCTTCTGGCAACCCCCTGATGTATTTTTTGGTTGGGGGGCCGCGCCGAAAAAGAGGTCACTTTTTTTAACAACATTTCTCAAACAAAAACAAGTGTTTGGGGCCTAAATAAGGCATTTTTTCATCATTTGAGACAACGAAAAGGGGGGGGGGGTGAAAAAGGCGTTAAAAGGCGTGTATATGAAGTAATGGGTTAACAGAAAATGATGAAAATACTTATAATTACCCTAAATCGTGTTTTTTCATGTTTAAACATGGCCTGTCATATAAATTTGAAGAAAAATTGTTGTTTTGTAGATTTTTATATTTTTTTCATTAACCCATTACTTCATGAGCATTTTGTGAAAAATGGCTGTTTTCATTGAAAAGTCTCCCGTTACAAGTTCAAATTGCTATAATACTATAAAAACTGCTTTAACACTAATCAAACTTGGCACAAATGTTTATTGGACTATTGCCCTTGCAACAACATGCTCAGGCTTAAATTTTCTGTTACCATGGCAACGAGGGGACATCTCAAAATTGCCAAAAATCACTATTTTGCGTTGATTTTTTCCATCAAAATTGATTTCAAAGTGCTGCAACTTCTCAATGGATTGAGATAGAGTCAAATGCTTTTCAGCGTTGGTTACACGTTACCTTATGATCAATCTGGGGTCATTTACAGCCTCTCACAAGTCCAAAATTTTCTTGGCGATGAGGGGGACTCCGCCCCCCTTCAAACCCCCCAAACAGAAGGGGGCACATCCCCCTTCTGGCAACCCCCTGATGTATTTTTTGGTTGGGGGGCCGCGCCGAAAAAGAGGTCACTTTTTTTAACAACATTTCTCAAACAAAAACAAGTGTTTGGGGCCTAAATAAGGCATTTTTTCATCATTTGAGACAACGAAAAGGGGGGGGGGTGAAAAAGGCGTTAAAAGGCGTGTATATGAAGTAATGGGTTAAAGTTGTGAAATAATTTTATTAGGGGTGTTTGAAATGTATTTTACCTTAATGAAAATAATTGGTGCATCAAACATAAATGTTTACTGTTATCTGAAATAAAAAAAGAAAGTAGGTTGATATTATAAAACTTCTCAAGGACTCAGTCAATGCTTTTGTAACATTTATCACATCTGAGTTTTCATATCCACTCAATTTATTTGACGATGAACAATTTTTTAAATGGAAAATAGGAACAAGTTAAGATATTTTTCCTACTGTTATCTATTCGAACATTTACATTTTTTATGTCCTTAAGCAGTTATCTGGAAACGTAATTTGCTTTGCTTTGCATCTGTAACAACTAGATATTTGATTCATCAGAAAGGAAAAATACAATGTATCTTAGCGTAAGATATTTTTCCGAATAATTAATGTTTTGTGTTTTAACATACACTGCACGAGAAACTTTGAAGTTGGTCACTTCATGAAATGATAATACAGTTATAAAAATGCACAACTGTTTTCGTTAAACAAAATATTTCAAACCCATCTGCTCTGAACACTGCTTTTCTTTTCTAAAGGTATAATTCAAAATAAAGATTGTTAATTTTCTCAGAGAATAATATCACATTGATTATTATTATAAGAGCTGTCTAAGATTATACGCGTAACATGTTATTTTAGACCGACAAAACTGTCAATATGAAACATTCCCTTTAGGTAGTAATAACAACCTAGCAATAATGTGAGAATTGTACGATGTAAACTGTCTGCCTCTATAGATTGCATGTTGTCCATCCATTATTGATTTTTCTGATACATAAATTATGACAATCAAAATCTATATCTGTTTTTTTAAATCCATTTATTTTAACAATTCTTTAAACTTTTTCTTAAAATCTTCCAAAGACTACTGTTATGCACATATAAAATACTGATTAGTTGAACTTATAAACTCGTTCAATTGATTGGTTTGCTATCATAAGTTACAATGCTATTTTAAAAAATAGCATACCTCTTTTAAAAATAGATTTTTACATTAAACCCTATGGAAATCAACAGAATTATATTTTATATAAGTACTATTCATTTTGTTAACATCCAATGTTTGTGTCGGTTTAATAACAGAAGGCGGCTATGATAGAACATTTTGGTGTACATTAATGCATTATCATGTCTATGTATAAAACAGACAGTTAGATTAATGTTATACAAAACATCTTAACAGAATGAGATAGCAACCATGTCAATGATAAATGTTAAATTTAAGCGTTATCATTTCATGTAAGAAAGACTGTTTAGATTTAGCCAAATATTAATCTCTAAAGACTAAGTCTTTTGAATCCATTCATTTTAACTATTCATTGAACCTTGTTTCTAAAATCCTCTTTGCATTACCGACGAATCTTGAAATACTCAAAGTCTTTATTTTACATAATACGTAACTACTGAAGATGTTAATCCATGTAATGCAAGAGTCTAACAAAACGTAGTTTTTGTATTTAAACCGCACTAGGATTAGAAAACTCTTAACATGATTGATTAAATGATTAGGGTAGATTACATGTGATTGAACGGGAGGACGAAAAACTAATTAAAGATATTAAGTTAGCATTAATCGAAGTTCTGTGATCGTTGTTTCATCAAGTTCCATTTGACATATCGTTGTTTTGATCCGATTTGTGATAAGAGGAATAAAATGAGCACGCCAGACTTCCTGTTATCAAACGAAAACCGGAGTAAATTGCCAACAAATGTATATGAATTTAATTCGAAATGATTACAGATGACATATGCAAATACCAGGTCAAAGGCATACATGAAAATCTGAGGATATAACTTGATTTTATTGCAATATCAAACCAATTCGCATTTTCCATTTTAAAGTTTCGAACGTCTCGGACGACAAGTTTGATACAGAAATAATGTTTAGGAACTGCCAAACAACGCTTAACACACAAAGAATAAACAAATACGTTAGTTCGTAGCTCGGAGTTATTTGGCTTGTTAGCCACACAAGAAAAGGTTCAATCTTAACAAAAAAGGATTAGAAGCACAAACGTTTCATATTGAGCTTAATATGTAGTTCTTGATATTACTATTGATTTTGTTTTTTTTTCTTCTTTTCTTTTTCTTTTTTTTTCGTTTTTTTTATCAAAAGACACAAATAAAATGTATATATTACAGACAGTAGAATTTTATTTTTTGCCAACAAATTAAAAAGCTCTTGCATTGTGAAACATTCTAGAAAGTTTTGAAATGTATATAAATTGGTTATTGCTCTACCTAAAATGTATTATTCTAATTCTATCAAGAGCCATAATATTCCCCTTTCAAAATAAAAGAGATATCAAGTGCATTATTACACGATATAGGCACAGCATACAAACAAATGCTTGTTACACCTAATATGTATGTAACATCTGGTTGGATCATTTGGCTATTTTACATTATCTTATTTATTCACTGTATTCATTAAATATGCTTTTGTTTCAGATTGTTGCAATTTTTTTTTTAAATTGTGTTTGCGTATCATAATAAGGCATTATAAATGTTATGATGTTAGCTCTGCATATATTGTACAGTATCGTTACTATATAATCATATGCCTGTTAATGATAAGATTCCAAACTACAAGTACGTAACCATTATAATTATTATGTGAAAGCGATATTTCTTCTTATTTTATCATTGCAAATAATATAAAAACCTTAATTGTAATGTTGCTGTAAATATCTGACATTTAGTCATATAATTTATGTTGTGAATTGTGTACTGTTCCACCCAGTCAACTATAATTGTTCTGTAAAGTTATTCGAGAAAAAAAAGCAATTGAACTTGAATCTCTGGCAACTTTGTTACAAAATTCAATGTTTTTATTCTGAATTATGTTTAATATCAACAAGTTTTCTGAAGAGCAGTAGAAGGCAAATCCAGTTCAAGTTCTTTCAAACTGGCAAGTGGTCTTTTCAAGGATGTCAAATCTGGTAATTTTCGGCAAGAAGCAGTGATATGGTATAATACTGCAGTGAGAAAACAAAGAAGTATTGACTCCTGAAGCATTTAATCATATTTGTTCAAACAATCACTATTTATTTAAGGGAAGCGCGATTCTACTTAGAAATTTTGAAATTATTTACATTTTTTATTTAGACATAGAAAAAGATATGCAAACCAGAAAGCTCATAGTTTAGTTTAGAATAACACACGTTTAAAAAATTGTTCATTCATTTACACATTATTTCATGTTTTTTTCTTCTATGTTTATATTGATGGAAAAATGGCGGTTTCTTGCCATTGTACAAAATATAACACTACATATAACGAAGCTTGTCTTTTGATTTATTCAGTAATGTCATATTATTACATGTTTAGACACTCTTAAGTACTGTTCATTTCAGTTATTTTTTTCAAGCATGAGAAACTTTCAACAAACTGTATTTTGGAAAAAGAATTACCAACAAGGCCATAACCTGTATTAATAAAGAGATCTGGGATTGTACGTTATATGAACTGTAAAGTAACGGCTATCGGCAGAAATGAACATAATTACCTAATTATAATGCAAAATTGCAAATATAGAGTCCCGGCTACAAAATTTATACCCGTTTTTTCAAATGTCCTGGAGTTCTTTTGATATATCTGACGATAGTGGTCTTATGATAGCTTTTGTTACTGCCAGTGTGTTTCTTGCGCTAAGTCACGGCAAGTTGTAGCGTTTTTATTATTCAAAAAGGTCGAAGTTCATTATGCAATGTAGTACGCACATGCTTTGCAAACAATGAGGACATATAAAGTTGTTGTTTTTTTAGTGTTCAAGAGATATTATTTCTTACTTCCTTTCCCTTTCCTTTTTTGTTTAGTATTTTTGCTGACGTAGATTTCATAGACTGGAAAACGGATTGATGTAGAACATTGACTTACTTTATTAAATGCGCTTTGAAATCAATACTAAAATATGGTGTTTTCATGTTTATTTTTCTGTCAGTGTTTGATGTGTATTTCCCCTATGTTATTTTAATGGAAGATAATCTGCTTCTTTGGCTGTATTTGATAACACAAATATATTGTTAAACTCGCTCGAACCCGGAGGGTCACAAGAACTCCTGACAAGTAATGATAAGAACTCAATCCCTAGTGTAACAGTTCCTCTCCCGTGTTAAAAGGGTATAAAACTATATCTTATGAAATAATTTTAAATCATTAATTAACAGTAAAATCATATTGTTTCCATAATCTTATGGTCGTGTCTCGAAAGAGTTGTAACTTAAGATTATCTGTTATTATAATATTCTATTATTTAACACACATAAAAAATTTTACGTAAATATAATTATATTTTCTGTAACTAAATATTATTCTGCTATTTTAAGTTTTTTTTCCGTTTTGCAGTGATAACGTGCAAGTGACATTCGCTCTCAGGGCAAACCACTAACGTATTTCTTTCTTTCAAGCATTTATGAAGTATTCTTTTTTTAATTCAACCGGCAATTTTTGAAGCAGGTACACAGCTTTATACACTTTAAATGACAAAGGCGTTTGCGTTAACATTATTTCCATGAGATAATTTGCATTGACAAAACGTATGATTGTTAATGAGATATTATACGCAGCAATGTATATATGAAAAACTGCTATAAGATTTTTATGAAAGTGAAATCATAAAAGAGTTGATATCTATTTCACCGCAGACTTTTTGCTTTTTTTTAAATAACATATACATAATTATATTAAACTATCTGACAAGTGTCTTAGTTATTCATATCGATAGACCTTTGATCTAAGACATATTTTCAGAAAGTTAAGCCGGTTTTGTGATTTGATTCCCAATGTAAATGTTCGATTAATGACAGAGACAGGCGTAAGAACTATGAAATGTCAGTTACGGATTTAGCGCAACAATAAAAGTAATTGGTTGGTAGACTTAAAGTAAATGAAGCCAAAATTGCAAAAAAATGTTTCTCTATACCAGTACATTTACACATATTTCTTTATGTTGTGTGTGCGCGCACGTGTGTGGTGTGTGGTGTTATTAGTCAGATGAACAAAAAATACCTCACGTTGTTAGGAAACAAGTTATGTTGATATTGTTTGTATCATTTGCTACTAAAATCTTCTATGCGATTATCTTTTTCAAGGATATTTTTGTATTGGTTATTTGCGAAAGATCTTTTACCTTATTTACTTGTTGCTTTTTTTGCACACGGCGGCTCTTAACAGATTTAATTTTGGTGTTGTCTTTAATAATTACTGAACAGACTAAAAGCGCACAAAATATAAGTATATGGAACAGCGTTAAACGTTAAGGACAAATATTTTATTAGTGCACATGACGAGTGTATCAATTTCTTTTGGGAACACTTCTTTTCTGAAAGTTATATCACTAGTTACAGTTTCCCTTATTTCAGTACTACTTTAAGCCACGTGTAAGAATATTGCAAAACTATTTCCTTGGATATCTTAAATGTTTTATTGACAGCCTGTTACTTTTTTACACGAACAATGTCATGCAAGAATATATTTAGTTATGTGACATACCATATAGCAGGTTAGTTAAGGACGTGAAATAAGGAATGATTAGGTCGAACTTCATTGGGTTTGACTTCTGAAACTGAAGAAATTTATTTGCTAAAAACATTACGTGCATAATTTTAAATCAGATGAATGTTCAGTAAATTACGAAAGCGGTCTAAATAAAAAAAACAGCAGCGAAAAAACATGACTGATATGAAAAAAGAAGTATTGCCTAAGGTTGAATAGTTTATTACAGTTCTGTATTGATCTAAGCTAAAATGTGACATGTATTAGATGCTCAAATTTAAAGTATATTTTAAGTGATTATCCTGTCTGGGCTTTGCCTTGCGCCCTGTACTTTTTTCTTTGGGGTCCGCCTGGGCTCCTTGTCGCTGGTTCTTGTTGCTATGTTGTATGGGGAATGCGTTCATTGAATGGCTTCATTCCTTGTTGACCTTGTCTATCATATTTTGATCTTACCAAATCCTGAATTTTCTCCCAAAGATCCTTCATGGCAAGTTCATGATAGTAAATGTCACAATCCTGTCAGAATAGCTCTAAATAAATATGATTTTAGTGAGAAATATCTCAAATAAAAGTCATGTTATTGCCCTCAACATTACTTAAAATGATATTTGTCGGCACGTTCAGCACACGCAAATTCTAACAAATATCAGATTTACTGACTGAAAGAAACTTTTAGCAATCGAGAAAGTCAAATGCTGTGTTTGATTCATTTAACATTTCTCAGACATTTGTATAGGCTTTATCAAATTATTAGCAAGTATAAAAAGGAAGCAAACAAATGTTCCAGCACTAAGATAACGCATGCTGCGAAAACAATGACGAGTATAACAATAGGAGAAATTCTTACAAACTTTGATATTTTAAGTCGTATAATGAATGACCGTATCTTAAAGTTCAATTTTGTTTGTATTGCATAAATATCATTTATCCATTTCATCATTTGAACGTGATGTGTTCATAAATAAACTTGCCAATGTCTGGTCATCTCATATGTTAACTGTAAAATCACAATTTTCAAATAAATACAATCGTTCTTAGATTGACCAACGTGTCATTACTTACTACAAAGCAGACAGATGAATTGACTTTTATAGTCTTACGCTCTGTCCTGTTTTTGTTTGGGTCTTCCTGGGCTTCCACTGATTCATGTTGCTGGGTCGTGGGTTCGTTGAACGCCGCCATTCTCTGTTGATCTGGTTTATCATATGTTAGTGTCATTTCGTTGTTCCAATTGAAATTGTTTAAAAACATGTTTTATTATAGTGATTTAATATTGTGAGAGTTGAAATCACGATTTATTTATTAAAAGCCTATCATATGAACATTGCGTTTTTACATAGACATATTTCATGTTACCATTATTTTTTACATTGAAAAGTTGTCACCGCTAGGGCTTGAAATTATGCTTCTGTAGGGGTAACCTGTGGTTATCCTGGATCAGAGACGCTGCAAAGTCGCAATATGACCTTTACCATGTTGATGCCACTAGACCAAACAAAAACCTATGTAACGATCTTTGTGCAATTAGAAAATGACATGCATTTTAATCTTAAAATTGAACGCTATGTTTGTTTCATAAGAATATACGGACGTGTTTTTTTTACTTCCAGACAGATATTTGTGTTTAGGAACAGAGGTGTCCAACAGATTTATGCATTTCTCTTTAAATAGTTCATATTAGACACATTGTCAAATATATAATGGAACATACCATCTTGGGATCAACCGAACCTCGACAGTTAAAACAATCGGTTCAATATATTTGTCTGCCATAGGTTTGCATTTGCATTATAAGTATACATTTTTCAATTCTCATTTCTTCGTACGGCACATCCTCATTATTATTCTAAAAGGCGAGTTGGTAAGTTATTTGGTGACTGAGTAGGGAAGTAGGTAAATTGCTCGATGATCCTAAATATTTTTACTGAAAAAATCATACAAGAGCAAAAATGGAAACTGTATTTTTTTATTTTTTCGAAGGAATCATGTAACTCTACTCCAGAATGAAAAAAAAACAGTAATAATACCCATTGCAAGTTCAAATGACGATTGCAAATTTAATACTTTTTACTGTTATAACAAAGAAATTAGACGTTGTGTGAACTCGGGTTTACTTTTTATATGAACAGAAAGTAATGTTCTGTCCTCATGAATTTACTAGTATTATCAATAAACCAGGCTTGTCATTCTATTTTTATTGCAATGGCAAGCACTCTCATGGAAATAATAATAATTAATTTTATGTTTCTATTCTAAGATTGACTAAGAAACAAAAAAAAGAGATAAACAGAATCCCTAATGAAAGTCCAACACGGCAAAATTGAAAATGTTGCAGGCTCGGTTTGATTTAGCCTGTTCTTGGACGGTAATGGAAAGTGCAAGTTATTGCCCACGACCCTAGCACCGGCTTAAGCAGAATTCAACATTTAACACGAAAATGGTGAAAGTTTGAATTTAGAAACACAAGTCGCCTATTACACGTTTTGTAGTTAACATATAACAGTGAAAAATTTAGCTCTTTGAACTTTCTTTTGGAAAGTAATAGATAAGGGTTGATAGGAAAGTTGAGAGGTTATTGTTTTCAAGATAATTTATCAATCAAACAGTTTATTTCTAAAAGCTCAATTAACGTTATTATTTACATAATTATATTTGTCAATATTTTCATGACCGCCCGAGTTTCACTTATTACATTTCACGCACAGAAAAATGCATATTGGCATTTATGCAACCATTCCAGAAAATGAAATACTGGTACCTCTGTTATCATACATTAAATATATAATATTATCAAATTTGATATTTGGAAGAAAGCCCTGATAATTAGTACATGTAGTATACAGACTCTTTTGAAATGTAAATAAATATTTAGAGGATGTTTTTTCGTTTACGTGAAATATGGAACATATTGAGATGCCCCAGCATTAATGCTTAGCCTGATGTGATTGTTGATTATATGTTACGTTAAATTGGCAAACATGTGCTTGAAAGATTCATCTTTATTCCGTCTATTGTTCACACTTAGCTATTTTGTAAGACAAAACTGCTGTATCCGAATGTTGTACACTTACTGTTTTTTTAGGCTTTTTGGGCCTTATAAACAGATTGTTATCTAATGATTAAAGATATCATTTGTGCTATCAGGTTTAAATTATTTCAAAATGGAAATGATTGTCTATCAGGCTTATATATCCGGTAATTAATGTTATTTTCGCTAATTTAATTTACTTCCGGGTTTTGTTAAGCGGTGTTAGGGTAACTTTCTCCTA